>NC_068350.1:34070176-34160493 GCF_014633365.1 Diospyros lotus
AAATGGAACCTACAAGGAAGAACAAATGCTAGGCACACTAATATGGAGAACTAATCTAACAAAACAAAAATTGATCAATATTGAATATACAATACTTACATCTAACTTATGAATATGCATGAACTCCAGAAACCTCATAATGTCATCCTTGTTTATTAACATCTCACGCTCCCCTTGAGTAGTTGCTGTCTTTGCTAAACAGAGAAGTAACACCAGTCACAAGCTGATTATAAATCCAGTTACTCTCCTCCTCTATGCTCATCCCGTCTGTTGGAGGAGGACCAGTGCTTTCCTCAGATATCTATGAGGAATAGGAGTTAATTCAACGAATAACTCAAGTATCAAAGTGGTAAAAAAGAATATCTTAAATGTGTATTATCTGACCTGCATTCTTTCTGGTATGTCTATTTCCCTAATCCGATCATCATTCTCTGTCATATACTTCTCAGAAAGAACAATTGGTTCAAATTCATCCTCAAGCCTCCTGTCTCTCCATTCACTAGATTCATCATACTTGCCCATTTTTGCTAATCCTTGCTTGCGGAGCCTCAAGAGTTCATCAACATCACCAAATATGTCATGAGCTTCCTGTAGTGCCAATGAGGAAACTCCAGGTGCCTGCCTAGACTTCTTCTTGTTTGGCTTCCTCCGTCTGCATAATAAATAAATTACAAAGAACTCAAAAGATCATGTTGAAAATAGAATCTTTCAAATACACACAAGACGGGAACTATACCTCACTGGAGCCCCGTGTTCATCAACTTCTTCTTCATCCACAATAAAATCAGCCATTTCATCCTCTTCACCAATATCACCATCCTCTTCTTCCTCTGGATGTTCCTCTTCTTCTGCAATATCTTCAAGCGGTGGTCCTGCAACATCAAGATATTACAAATGAGACAGCAATAACACGAATTGATAAAACAATCACAGTAGATTATAAATGATAAATCTACCCTCATCATCCCCAAATAAGCTCCTTTTGAGCTTCTCCTCAGCTGTCCGTCCACTCTTTCTACTTCCATCAAACTCCTCATCATCAGAAAACCCGGAAGGCTCCTCCTCCGTATCTCTCCGAGCTTTCTTCAGCCGCTTGAACTTTTTGCTCTCCTTATGCAGGTAACAGCAGAAAAAAATGTCAACTAAGTGGCATTTGACAGAGTTTCTAGCTTTCTGTTTTAAGTTTCCAACTTTAGTTTCCATTTTTTTATGTTCAGTTTTCATTTTCAGTTAAAAAAAATGAAAACTTAATATGTTATTTAATAAGTTTGGCTTGTTTTCAACTTTGGATTTGATTTTTTTCTTCTTCTTCCTCTTCCTATCCACTGCCGATAGGAGTCACTAGAATCTGGCTAATCCCTCTGATAATGAACATCACCAGTTTGTGGGGAAAGGAGGGGATGGAGATAAAATGAAAATGAGACGAACATTATAGATACAACTTTTTGGTGTTTTCACTTTTTCTAAAAGGTTTCATAAGTTTAAAAAATGAAAACAAGCAATCAAGCAACATTTTATGTTTTCCTTTGAAAAATATTGAAAACGTAAACTGAAAACAAAGAACAGAGACCTACCAAACAGGGCCGAAAACATTCCAAAATTAAATTGCCACTTAAGAAAGAGTGACGAAGAAAAGCATATAAACCCAACTCAATAGTGTCAGATAAATAGATATACATGCATATGCATGTATTGATACAGAAAAATACAGAGAAAGGGAATGAAGCTCACAAGTCTTGGACGATGAAAACCAGATATGTTATCCTCAAGAAGTTCATAATCATCTTCATCGAGGACATAATTTTTCTCTGATTCTCTACAAGAATTGGACAAAACAGGATAAGAATAGGAACTTATCTAAAAGAACAATGGCCCACATTTCACACGAGAAAAAAAAAAAACCTCCGCTTCTTTTTCTTCCTCCTTTGCCTCTCCTCATCACTGTCTACTCTCTCTTCTTCTTCCTCATCTTGTTCTTCTTCATCAACTTCATCAACAATAAACCCATCTTTCTCATACTCATCTTGCCCTTCCTCTGTTTAATAAGACAACCAAACTGCATTAGATTGTATTCACATGCTATGATTAATATGTCGATTGCTGGGCAAGCAATACTTATTGTTCTATGTTTTGTACAACATTCACGTTAGCATCTATTCACACATAGAGACCTAAGTACTGGCAGAGAAACCTTAAAATTCTTGCACATATGAACTGTGTTCAAGTAACAAAAATTCAGTCAACTTTTAAAATTACAACATAAAAAATTTCTCAAATGACATCCAGTGACTCTCTACTGCCATTCAATTCAAACATTTTTTTGCCTCAACAAGACTTGACCACTAGGTGGAGTTGGCAAAATGAATTTTATCTACCAATCATCTCTATAGGTGGCCACGTCTTCTAGCAAGAAATAAACAATAAGATCATTAAATGAGTTGATAAAATTTAGTTTAAACATGATAGAAACATAAACTATTAAGTAATGCTATTGGATAGATTTATACATGTATACTTCAGAAAAAATAATTGTGAACTAAATAAGAAAATATTTATGCCATTAAGCTTATGGACGCATATATATCAACGAACAACATAATATATGTCACTTTAGCATTGATGATAACATATATCACTCCAGCAATTAAGATAAAACTAATGAACACCAACAACTAAATCTTTACATGTTAAGATTAGGAGCACTAGGATCCTCTCAATTCAATGCCAATCTCTCACACTTTTAATCGAAATCAGAAACAACAACAGAAATAAGAAACTGAAATGCAAGAACAGAATTTAAATGAGATAGGAACAACCAAACACACAAGTAAACAGGCGCAAGTTATCCTGGTTTGGATTGCTTGAAAGCAACCCTACATCCAGCCTCTTTGATCCAAGAGCAATCCACTAGAATGAATGAAACCAGTACACAAGAGTCCCTCTCACACAAGTACAGTCAATCTTGGAGATTACAAAGTCTATCTTTCTTCTAGCTTTTCTCTCACACGCTGCACTCGCACACCAGAATGAATGATCGCCCCCAAACGGCTGCCCTATGTCTTCTATTTATAGACATTATGGGCAGATGTTACAAAGGAAATAAAAGACGACACATTTCCTATTATAACCCCCATACATAAGTACATAACTATACGTAGAATAAACTGCCGCTTGATACTATGGACTTCGCTGGTTTCTTCTAGGGCTTAAACTCGATGCAAACTACAACATTACAAATATCAAAAATTACATACTCCGATCTACTTGAACGCTATAAATACATGAACAATGTAAATAGAATTAGAAGGACAAGGAAATCTTTTTTCTTTATGGAAATGCATAATTTTTTATTTAAAACTTTGTGATTCCTTCAAAGTGAGCCGCATGGATATTGACATTACATATGATAT
The DNA here is from genome assembly GCF_014633365.1 of Diospyros lotus. NCBI lineage: Eukaryota > Viridiplantae > Streptophyta > Magnoliopsida > Ericales > Ebenaceae > Diospyros > Diospyros lotus. The sequence continues at coordinate 34,073,587 of NC_068350.1, forward strand.
AAATGCTCTAGCAATAAATACTAAGCACATAAATAAAACAGAAATATGTATCATGCCATTAACTCTCCCACACCAACTCTTAATCTATGTGTAACCATATTAATCTAAGAATAGATTCTGGTGAAAATCATGAACTACAAAAATACATACCTTGCCATTAAGTTTACCCGTATAAAACTATACACAAGCAGATATATATATATATACTAACATAAGTGTTCATTTTAATTAAAATGTGAATGAAATTAGCAAAAGCTAAATCTCCATGGAAGAGAAAGCATTAGTTATTCGACCAACAGAAACCCTAAATGAAAAACGAAAATTAAAGCTCCAAAGCTGGTTTTTTCCAGTGCAAAATGATGCCTTTTTTCTTCCCTGAGTACATAAAATCTTACACAAGCTAATAGACAAACACGCATACCCTAATCAAATCTCAAATCCTCCAAAACCCTAAGAGAAAGTAAATTAGAGAGAACGTAACAGATTACAAATACAGAACATGAACATGTTTTCGCGAACCAGAAAGGAAAAATCAGGTTACCGTCTTCTTCATCCTCCTCCTCCTCGTCGACCGGGTCCGCATCAGCAGGCTCCCTCTCCTCTTCCCCAAATTCCACCTCCTCTGCACCAGTTAGGACGAAAATTCAAGCCAAAATGATTCCCATTTTCAGAAGTATAGATGGAGAAAGATCGAAAACGATAAAGAGATAGATAAACTTTGGTCATCGCGGGACTTTTACCTTCGTCGTCCGAGAGGACAGTTTTTCCAGCCATTTTCTTCAACGGGCAGAGGAAACCCTAGCAGCCGCAGAGATAATGTGATTTATAGGCTGTGAAGCAAAACCCTAAGGAATGAACTCTCACAGACTTGTAACTAACGAGAAATTCGCGAGAGAAAGAGAGACGGAAGGGCCGGGGGGGGAGAGAGGATGGAGAAGCAGACGAGTCGTTCATGGCAATATAGGGCGTTCAGAAGAAATGTTCCCGTGCAATCACCCACATCGTGTTACGATGAGACCGACACCATGATAATTGATGATTCGGATACGGCTACTTTGGATCATCCTTTCTTGTGAGCCCCATCGTTCAGTTCTTTGATTTTATTAGAGAAGATAAATTACAGAATGTATCTCAAGAAAGTCAGAGTTCAAACTTGTGACTTACTAAAATGATACCAGCATATCACTGCCGACTTACTAGAATGATTCTAGCATATCACTGTCGATTCTTTACCATCCAAGCTATGCCCAATATATAACTACTCTTATAAAACTATTAAGTTGAATTGAAAAATTATTAAAGTAATTGTGAGATTATTTGATATTATTTTGTTTTATTGTATCTTGTTATATTACGAAAGTATTGTTAATAAGATGGTGTTTGCTAATTCATTTTAGCAATACTTACAAGAATTTAGTAACTTTTCACAAATAAATTTCTCAAGACATTCATAATTTTAATTGTAAGATTCGAATTGTACGGTTATAGCACACATCAAATGAATCCTAAACCATATCACATTAGCACCATGATGAAAGAAGCATAGATTTCAAATATTTATAAAATTCACTACTCTTTTTCTTGAGTTTTATGAAAGGTAGTAAGTGTCCATTTATATTTGTCTCACCATTATAATAGATTTCAAATAAACAAAATAAGTACAATACACGAGGAAATAAAATAACCTACTTTGTATTAATTATAAGGTTATTAGACTGTATAACAACTAAAAGTGTGACCCATGCTATGTACGTGCAAATAAAAATGTGCTCAACAATTAAAGTTTAGGTCTTTTAGACAAATTTACATTAATGTGACTTTAGGTGTAATGAATTTTATAATTATTTTTTATAATTATTTTTAATTTTATATTTTTATATTTGGGGTAAAGTTTTAAATTTAAATAATGCAACTTTCAATCAAATGTTTGTAGTTGTAAAAGCAATCATCTAATCAACTCTATTAATTTTTTAGCATCAAAGTTATAAAATTGTGATTGTAATAGTTTTAGTTCTCCATAAATATTTCAAATACATTAATGATATTTTAGATTTAGCTCAATCCAAAAATGCATCTCTCATAATACTCTTAGGGAGCGTTTGGTACAGGAGAAATTTTAAGATTTCTAAGAATGTTAGATTGAGAATCTGTATTTCCATGTTTAGTACAACATTTTTATAAAAAGAATATTAGGAAATAGGATTCCCGATAATGATTTTTAAGCAACTTTTTCATAAAAAGATTTTCACGGGGGATTGGGAATCCAAATTTCCCATAGACTTGGGAATGTTTTTAACAAATAAAAAGACTAAAACACCCCTTACTATTTTATAACCACATATTATATATATTATATGTGTAATATATTTATATTAAATATATTATATATACATATGTATATATTTATATTATTTATTATAAAATATTATATATTTTAAAGTGAATATTCATACAAACATATGTATATATATTATATATATACACACATGCATATATATACATAATGTGTAAAAAATGACTTTTTTTAACTTTCTAAATATATTGTAGATCCCAATATTTTATATAGTATAAGAAATTTATTATTTTTAAATAAAAAATTAAATAAGGATAATTTTAAAAAAAGAACATGAATTCTCAAAAATATTACATTTAAACCAAATATAAGAATGTAAGATTATCAGAAAATAATACTCAACATTCCTGAGAATGTTTAAATCTATCCAGACATAAAATTACATAAATCCTGGGAATCAAAGATTTCCGAGAGAATTCCCAATAATCATGAATCCCAAGAATTTAAAAACTTCTCCCGTACCAAACGCTCCCTTAAGGTAAATCAATTATACTAAATGTTGAATTACATACTCTTACTAATATCTCTTCAAATTAAGCAATAAACTCGACTGCGAGATAAGATTACTTCTTTCAATCTAGCAATCAATTCGAGTCCCAATAAATTTTTGATTAACCCCCTTTCGCCAGATCTTGAGAATGTGACTTTTAGGGATAAACCCAATATCTTCAAATTCATTTAGGATTACAATTCCTAGATGATATTCAATAAAAAGACATAATCCTAAATTGAGGATTATATCTAAACTAATATAAATAGAGAATGATTTCCTTTCTAGAATAAATAAACATCCTAGAAAAGAAAAATAAAATGCTCATCTAATTGTGCTAAAAAATAAAATGCTCAAAAAAGCTTCTCCAAATCCAATTACAATTAGGAAAACAAGCTCAATATTAACCTATACATACTTGGATTATAATTTAAAAAAATATCCTAAATTGAAAATATACATAATTCTAGTGGAATTTGGATTATAATTTAAAATAATCAAAATTAAGAAAAGATATAATTCTAGTAGAATTTGGATTTCAAATAATCCTCTATAAATAAACCCTTTGGTGAAATCTTTAGCCACATTATTCCAACAACAAAAACTTCTCTATTCTTCTTTTCTCTCGAGCTATGGCAGCTAGTCTTCAATCATTTGTTTTCTCTTTTTTGCTACTAATATTCGTGTCCTTCACGCTTCTTCCTTCTAACCCAGTTTAAGCTAATCTATTGTTAATGTGTCATTTTGATCGAATATACCAACTAAAAGATTCAATATCCGATACAAGTAATTTAATTTGTGAGAGTACGATTGGTGTTGGAACACTGTTTGCTAACCTTCCTTATGGGGAGACTTATTTCAAGAATGCAACCGAACGTTACTCGAATGGATTGTTGATGATCTGTTATTTGGGTATGCAATTTCTTTCTTTTTTGTTTTTGTTTTTGTTCACACTTAGTTTTTATCTAACTTAATTCATTACTCAAATTATGTACTCTAACATTTTTGCAGCGATGGCGACAAGCTTACCTTTCCTATACCCATACATGAATAAATGGGGAGACTTTAGACATGGCATAAATTTTGCAGTTGCAAGCTCTACAGCATTGCCCGTGGAATTTCTAGCCAAGAAAAATATTTCAACTATGGTTACGCGTAGTTCACTTGATGTACAACTTGGTTGGTTGTTTGCATATTTTAACTCTACTTGTCACAACGAAAGAGGTTGGTGGCTCTACTAAATTATACCTTATTATTAATATGAAAGATTATTAAATTGTTATAACGAGAGATTTTTATTTACGCTTTCGTGGTCTTGATTAACAGATTGTTTGGAGATGGTTAAGAGTTCCATTTTCATGGTTGGAGAGATTGGAGGTAATGATTATAATTACTCTTTATTGGGAGGTAAAACTATGAAAGATATAAAGGATATCATACTAGATATCGTAGGAGCCATTACTGATGCTGTTATAGTGAGAAACTTTCCTAAACCTTATTATATTTCTATTTTTCCTAAAGCATATCTAAATTATTCTTTACTATATTCGAATATAATTGTCTTTTGTGTGTGTGTGCGTGCGTGTTTGCGCAAACTGTAATTCAATATGGAGTTGTTTGAGTGGTGGTTCCTAGTAATTTTTCAATAGGTTGTTTTCCACTTTATTTTACTATTTTTGAGACCAACGACACGACAGCCTATGACGAATATCACTGTTTGAAAGAACTAAATGGTTTGTCAATCTACCACAATAATCACTTAAAAAATGCCATTGAAGAGTTAAAACAAGAATTTCCAAACACTGTAATTGTATATGGCAATTACTATAATGCTTTTGAATGGCTTTTCATGGAGGCCCCACACAGGGCCGACCCTGAGATGTCAGGGGCCCTAAACGAAATTTTATATAGGGCCTTTATATTTAAAAATAAAATTATATATAACGAATACAAATAAAATTATATTTAAAAATAAAATTATATATAACGAATACAAGAAAAAGAAGAAGATAAAGAGGGATGCTGGATCCTGGATGGAGCAGTCGCAACTCGCACGCACGCACTGGAAAAAGAGAGGCTGGAGCACCAGAAAAATGAAAATAAAACTTCTTTCCGTTTTTGAAAATTTTATTTATTATATATAATATTATATATATATATATGTATAAAGCTTCACTGGCAAAGAAAAGGGGCGGGGGTTCAAATTTCTCCTTGCAGGCGATGATTGCACCTGCCACCACCATCAAATCAATTTAATATCTCATCTCATTAGTTTATTTTTTTAATTTAAAATTAATTAAACATAAAAATGGGCCCAAATTAATTTTAAATGTGCCCATGCTTAAAAGGCTACCCGGGCAGCTGGGCCTATGTCAATAAGGTCAGGACCAACTTTGGTGGGGGGCCCAAGGCAGTTGCCTACCCTCAGGGCCGGCCCTAGCCCCACATATTGGTTAGTATCGCTTTCACTAGCATTGCTAATTATAGATTACTCATAAGATGAGTAGTTAATTATATTTATTTCATTATGACAACATAATTTGACGAAGAATCTCTCCAGAAAATGTGTTGTGGTGTTGGAGACGAATACAATTCCAATATGTTCAAGAATTGTGGAGCTCTTGAGGTAGCTGTTTGTTCAAATTAAGATGAATTCATCAGTTGGGACGAGGAGCATTTAACGCAACATGCTTATCTAATTATGGTTGGAAGGCTTATTGAAGACATGTTAACCAAACTTATTTACAATTTTATTTAGATGAATTTCAAATTAGCTAGAATATGATAGATACAATACCTAACGGCGATGAATTTATTTAATTAAATTTTTTATTCTTTGTTTTTAAAATTATTGATAGATATTGGAAATTATAAAAGTCATAGCCTTGTTTACTCAATGTGAAATTTGGATTGATATTAATTTTAATTTTATTTTTTATTTGTATTTTAAATATATTTTGCTATTTAATATAAGAATAATAATATAAAATCTATATATATATATATTATAACAAAACAGCCGTCAAATTTTTTTCCGCCCATTTCCAATTACTATTTTGATATTTTATTATGTTTTTTTAATTTTTTTTACTTACCCGAAATGGAATTTTTATAGGTCATTAATTAAGTCTATATTTGTGAAAAATATGTAGTTCTTGGAATATGTAAATGATTTTTTTCATGGTTAAATAGTGTTTGGAGAATGTGTAAGGTATATGAAGAGCTAAGATAAATATTATTAATTTATCCATATTATTAATTTTTAAATATTAGCATAAAATTTTAATTAAAATAAATTACAGAAAAATAAGACTTTTTTAAATCAGGAGAAATCTTGAAATATTAGATAATATTGTCGAATATCGATTGTTAAGTAAATTTTTTATTTTTTTATTTATATATAGTTTAATTAATTTAAAATTATTTTTTTATAATTTTAAATGTTATAATTTTATATATAACTTAAATGTTATAATTTTATTTTTTAACTTTATTTTTTGTTGCTTTTTTAAAAATGTAACTTGTCTTAAATGTAATAATTGATTATTAGGAGGAATATGTAAAGTCATATATGGATAATCAATTTTAAAATTTTGATTATTATTATTTATATAATTAATTATTTATTTAAATTGTCTTTATTTTATATATAGTTTAATTATTTTAAATTTATTTTTTATAATTTAAATTTTATAATTTTATATATAACTTAAATGTTATAATTTTTTTTAACTTTATTTTTGTTTGTTGCTTTCTTAAAAATGTGACATGTCTAAAATGTGGTAATTGATTGTCAAGAGAAATATGTAAAGTCATGTATGTATAATTAATTTTAAAAATTTGATTATTATCATTTATATAATTAATTATTTATTTAAATTATCTTTATGTTATATAGTTTAATTAATTTAAATTTATTTTTTTTATAATTTTAAATGTTATAATTTTATATATAACTTAAATGTTATAATTTTATTTTTTAACTTTATTTTTTTTTTGTTGCTTTCTTAAAAATTTGATCTGTCTTAAATATGGTAATTGATTGTTAGAAGAAATATATAAAGTCATGTATGGATAATCAATTTTGAAAATTTGATTATTATCATTTATATAATTAATTGATTATTTAAATTATTCTTATTTTATATGTAGTTTAACTAATTTATTTTTTTATTTTTAAATGTTATAATTTTATATATAATTTAAATATTATAATTTTATTTTTTAACTTTTTTTTTTTGTTAATTTCTTAAAAATTTGACCTACCTTAAATGTGGTAATTGATTCTCAAGAGAAATATGTAAAGTCATGGATAATCAATTTTGAAAATTTGATTATTATTATTATTTATATAATTAATTGATTATTTAAATTATCTTTATTTTATATATAGTTTAATTATTTTAAATTAATTTTCTTATAATTTTAAATATTATAATTTTATATATAACTTAAATGTTATAATTTTATTTTTTAACTTTATTTTTGTTTGTTGCTTTTTTAAAAATGTGACATGTCTTAAATGTGGTAATTGATTGTCAGAAGAAATATGTAAAGTCATGTATGTATAATTAATTTTGAAAACTTGATTATTATCATTTATATAATTAATTAATTATTTAAATTATCTTTATTTTATATAGTTTAATTAATTTAAATTTATTTTTTTATAATTTTAAATGTTATAATTTTATATATAACTTAAATGTTATAATTTTATTTTTTAACTTTATTTTTTGTGTTACTTTCTTAAAAATTTGATCTGTCTTAAATATGGTAATTGATTATCAGAAGAAATATGTAAATTCATGTATGGATAATCAATTTTGAAAATTTTATTATTATCATTTATATAATTATTTAAATTATTCTTATTTTATATATAGTTTACTTAATTTAATTTTTTTTATATTTTTAAATGTTATAATTTTATATATAATTTAAATATTATAATTTTATTTTTTAACTTTTATTTTTGTTACTTTCTTAAAAATTTGACATGTCTTAAATGTGATAATTGATTGTAAGGAGAAATATGTAAAATCATGGATAATCAATTTTAAAAATTTGATTATTATCATTTATATAATTAATTGATTATTTAAATTATCTTTATTTTATATATAGTTTAATTAATTTAAATTAATTTTCTTATAATTTTATATATAATTTAAATGTTATAATTTTATTTTTTAACTTTTTTATTTTTTATTTTCTTAAAAATTTGACATGTCTTAAATGTGATAATTAATTGTTAGGAGAAATATATAAAGTCATGTATGGATAATCAATTTTGAAAATTTGATTATTATTATTTATATAATTAATTGATTATTTAAAATATCTTTATTTTACATACAATTTAATTAATTTAAATTTATTTTTTATAATTTTAAATATCATAATTTTATTTTTCAATTTAATTGATTATTATCATTTATTTAATTCTCATTTTTTCCATTAGTCTACTCTGAAGATGTGCTATGTGTTGGACTTGAAAAAATTAAATGCCAATTAAATTTGTGTTTTGAAAGTTATGTTGAGTAAGATTCAAATTGTGTGGCAAAGCGTGGGAAAAAAAAAGAAACGTAGAGTGTGTTTGATTGCACACATTTTTCATGGAAAATATGTAATTATTACACATTTTCTATGGAAAACAATCAAACACTTTTAATTTTTTTATGGAAAAATATGTACGGTACAACCATTTAAAGCTTCTTTCCATGGAATTCATTTTTCAATGGGGTGAGATGGTTTTTATTTTCTAGGCAATATTACCTAAAATTAAATTCTAAGTAATACAATCAAACACACCTTTAGAGTGTGTTTGATTGCACATATTTACCATGAAAAATATGTAATTATTACACATTTTTTATAGAAAATAATCAAACACTCTTAATTTTTCTATGGAAAAATATGCATGGTACAAGTATTTAAAGCTTATTTCCATTGAATTCATTTTCTAAAGGTGTGAGGTGGTTTTTATTTTCTAGACAATATTACCTAGAATTAAATTCTAGGTAATGAAATCAAACACACCTTTAATGATGCATGTGATTTGATAAATCGAGAGAAATAGGAGAATTTGAAGGAAGAGAAATCCTTATCCTTATATATATAAAAGTAGGATAGTCACTGTTAAGAGTTGACTTGCCCAATTTCTCGCCTAAACTGTGCTAATTTATTTATTTTTTTCCCAAGCTATTACTCTGCTTATATTAATTATTTAACAAGTTTCAATGTAGCAGGTTTATTGAATATAGCAGATTTCAATGTACTAAAAAATAAATTATTCAATAATATTTTATTTAATTTATTAAATACAACAAGTTTCAACGCACTAAACCAAAAAATTAATTATTTAATTTATTAAATATAATAGGTTTCAATGCACCAAAAAATAAATTATTCAATAATATTTTATTCAACTTATTAAATACAACAAGTTTCAATGCACTAAAAATTGAATTATTCAATTTATTGAATATAGCAATTCCAATGCATCAAAAAATAATTTATTTAAACTTATTAAATACAAGAATTTTCAATGCACCAAAAATAAATTATTCAATTTATTGAATATAACAGTTCCAATGCATAAAAAAAATAAGTTATTCAATTTATTAAATACAATAGATAAATATTTAAGAATTAAGAAATAAAAAAATATATCTTACACATTAAACAATAGATAAAATTACCCCTCCAAACAATTGGAACACTATTTGTCAAACAAAAAAAAATTCAAGCTCCTTATGGCATCTGAATACAACATATAGTGATTAAATAAAATATATAATTATTTAGTTATGATTTATTCAATTTATTAAATACAGCAATTTCAATACATCAAAAAATAAATTATTCAATTTATTGAATACAACATATAAATATTTAGAAACCCAACAGATAAATATTTTTTGGTGGAGGTTCCAATGCATAAAAAAATAAATTATTCAATAATAATTTATTCAACTTATTAAATACAACAAGTTTTAATGCATCAAAAAATGAATTACTCAATTTATTGAATATAGCAGTTCCAATGCATCAAAAAATAAATTATTCAATTTATTGAATACAACAAATAAATATTTAGCAATTAAAAAATAAAAAAATATATCTTACACATTAAACAACATATAAAATTACCCTTCCAAACGAGTGAACTGTCTTTGGAACCTATTTGTCAAACCAAAAAAATTTCAAGCTCCTTCTAGCATCTAAATATAGCATATAAATATTAAGGAGTTAAAAAATATATATATATCTTACACATTAAACAGCAAATAAATATGATCGATGATGATTTAGTGTTAATTCAATATCTTACATTCAATTTATTGAATACATGCACCAAAAAATAAATTATTCAATTATGATTTATTTAATTTATTGAATACAACAATTTTAATGCATAAAAAAATGAATAATTCAATTTATTGAATACAACAGATAAATATGTAGGAATACAATAGATAAATATTTTTTGGTGCAGATTCTAATGTACCAAAAAATAAAGTATTCAATAATAATATATTAAACTTATTAAATACAACTAGTTTCAATAAATTGAAAAAATAAATTATTCAATCTATTGAATATAGCAGTTCCAATGCATCAAAAAATAAATTATTCAATTTATTAAATACAACAGATAAATATTTTAAAATTAAAAAAATATATCTTACATATTAAACAGCAGATAAAATTACTCCTTCAAACGAGTGGAACGTCTTTGGAACCTGTTTGTCAAAAAAAAAAAATTCAAGCTCCTCATGGCATCTAAATACAGCATATAGTGATTAAATAAAATACATAATTATTTAATTATGATTTATTCAATTTATTAAATACAACAATTTCAATACATCAAAAAATAAATTATTCAATAAATTAAATACAACAGATAAATATTTAGAAATCTAATAGATAAATATTTTTTTGTGTAGGGTCCAATTCACCAAAAAATAAATTATTCAATAATAATTTATTCAATTTATTAAATACAACAAGTTTCAATGCATCAAAAAATGAATTACTCAATTTATTGAATATAGCAGTTCCAATGCATCAAAAAATAAATTATTCAATTTATTGAATACAACAAATAAATATTTAACAATTAAAAAATAAAAAAATATATCTTACACATTAAACAACATATAAAATTACCCTTCCAAACGAATGGACTATCTTTGGAACCTGTTTGTCAAACAAACAAATTTTCAAGCTCTAGCATCTAAATACAGCATATAAATATTTAGGAATAAAAAATAAAAATACATATCTTACACATTCAACAGCAAATAAATATGATTGATGAGGATTTCAATGTTAATTCAATATCTTACATTCAATTTATTGAATACAGGCACCAAAAAATAAATTATTCAATTATGATTTATTTAATTTATTGAATACAATAGTTTTAATGTATCAAAAAATAAATTATTCAATTTATTGAATACAACAGATAAATATTTAGGAATACAGCAGATAAATATTTTTTTGTGCAGATTCCAATGCACCAAAAAATAAAGTATTCAATAATAATATATTAAACTTATTAAATACAACAAGTTTCAATGCACCAAAAAATAAATTATTCAATTTATTGAATATAACAGTTCTAATGCATAAAAAAATAAGTTATTCAATTTATTAAACACAATAGATAAATATTTAGGAATTAAGAAATAAAAAAACATATCTTACACATTAAACAGCAGATAAAATTACCCCTCCAAACGAGTGGAACGTTTTTGGAACCTGTTTGTCAAACAAAAAAATTTATCTGCTCCCTAAATGGCATCTAAATACAGCAGATAAATATTTAAAAATACAGCAGATAAATATTCTTCATTCAACCGATTTCTCTGCAAACTAAAACTGAGACATAGTATTTGCCATGGCTGAAATACTGCATATGCTGAGATATGTTGACAACACTCGGGCGAATTGGGCGTTTCAAGATACGAGTCATTCGGAAGTGGAAAGTTTACAATTATCATAACCAGAATAAAGTTAACAGCATTGCTTTAGTATTGTCTGACATAGATGTAAGTTTGGAAAACGCTATTTTTTGTTCTTACCATGCACTTTTGTTGTTTTTGCCAATATATAATATGTGTAATGTGTCATTTATCATGTTGTGTAGGGGACACGAATGCATGCAATTGACCCATGTAGGTCTTTTTTTAAAGAAACCTGTGTTAGTCATAGGCAAATATACGTTGTAATATCAAGAGTTACAAGTCACAGTGGATTGAAGATGCTAATATGTGATAAAGAGGGTGAACAAACAACTTCGACCACAAATGTTGTATATAGAGAAGTCTTCCAAAATTTACTTTAATCACAATGAAATAAAATTATTGTTTCTTCACTAATTCATGTAGTATATTAAATTTACTATAATCTGTATTTCATATTTTGAACTATTATTTTATATATATATATATTTATTAAATATTATATCCCGTGCATCGCGCGGGTCAAGAACTAGTTAATAAAAAAAAGTAAATATCTCTATTTTTTCTTCCTCTCCATTCCCGTTTAACTCTTTCATTTCCTCTCTTCTCCTTTCTCGATTATTCTTCTCAAATTTTCTCTTATTTTTTACTTTTATTTAGTAAATTTCAACCGTATTTTTTTACCCACTTTGGTTTTCTAGTGTAACATAGTACCACTATTCTGTCAAGTGAGTGATGTGAATGCAACTAAGAAAAATTAGGCCTTGAGAGTTTGTGTGGTATGCACATATGAGACAAATACACGTAAAAATCCAAAAAAAAAAACCGTCTACCCTTGAATGCATATTTCAGAATAAAGAGGTTGGTTATCGTTTATTTTTTTTCCTGTTATTGTGTAATTTTTGTATTTTTTACGCATTGCTTATTTATTACATGTTAATTTAGGTTTATTTTTTACATGGTTTCAGGATAGAGTTATGTGCTTTTAATTGTTCATCTACCCTTAAATGCATATAAAAAAATCTTTCAAAATCTATAATCTTTTGGTTATATTTTCATGATTATAACACGATTATTTTATTTATTTTTTACTTTTTTATTGTGATTTTCATTTATTGTAACTACTAAATTATATAACTTTCACTTTAATATATATATATTTTTTACGATATCCATGCATCGCATGGGTGATCCACTAGTTAAGTAATAAAATTGAGAAAAAATAATAACAAACTTTATATTATTTATTTTATTCTTTCCTCCCCTTAAAAAAAAAAAATGAAATCAAAGATTTGTATTTAAAGTGATAGTTTTATATCAATACGTTATTTCTATATCAACGACCAAATTTCAAAGGGTCAAAATTGACCTTTTGACCCTTTTATTTTAACACAAACTGTTACTCATGAAAATGAAACGAAGGGAGGCGATACGGATACCCATACCCATATGGACGTGATGTTGAAGATCTTCAAGTCTGGCCAAGAAGACTGTCACTTTCCCGTGAAACCTGCATTCAATTCAATTCAATTCAATTTTCCCTTCAATTCTTCAATCTTCTCTTTCTCTTCTTCAAATGTTCCTGCAAGAAAGAAAGAGAAAAAACCAAGAAAAAATATCTGGGTATCAACCTCCAGACTGCTTCTGGCTTCATCACAATTTCTGAATCACTTGCTTCTGGCTTTCGATTGTTTTACGTCTTGGTTTCTTTTGTTTCATCCTGGTATTTTTCTCATCCCATACTACATTTTGTTCTGGTATAATCCATTCTGGTTTGGATAGAATTAGAGTTCTAACAATTTAGAGTTGGGTTTTACTGCAATTTCCATCTCCTTTTCTCTACAATTTGTTTCTCGGCCGTGTTGAATCTGATCAATTACATCCGGGATTTGCTAGGTCTTCCCTGCTAGGATTCTTTCCCCAAAAATGGTGAATCTTAGTTTGATTTCAGGGAGCAAGTCAGGGAAATCAGTGAAATTGAGTTTCAGAATCCCTTATTACACTCAATGGGGGGCAGACTCTTCTGGTGTCTGGTTCTGAACCGGTGCTTGGTTCATGGAATGTTAAGAAAGGCCTTGTGTTTAGTCCTTGTCATGAAGGTGGTATCTACATTTTGTCTAGATGTATGGTGTTCACATGATTGACATTTTCTACTAACTCCTGATAAAAGGGGCTAAGCAATACAGCATCAAATTTGAGGGTGTTGATATCTACATTTTTCCTCCTGGGGCTTAAGTCATACCGAGTCATAATTGAAGGGATGTTCATGTAATTAAGTCAATATTATTAATTCGTTTTTGAATTACGAAGTTCCTTGTGCATGACAGAATGAGAATATATAGAATATAATAGAATTATTTATGCTCTGTTTGTGTACTAATAAGTTACAACTAAATCCTAAGAATTGAATAGAATGGTTATATTTCTAGTCCATTTGTATCACATGATTTTTTATGTTGGGTGGTTTAAAGAGAGAGTTTCCTTTGGGATGAGAAACAAAGATTGAGAGTGTTATTGTTGCTTAATTGGGAGATTTGATTTCGTAATCATTCCTTAGGCTGGTTTTCTTATGTGTTTTTAGCCAGAAGATATATATACTGCACTTTCGTTCCCTAGGACGAGATTCCAACTTTGGGTTTGGAAGCCTGAACAGATATTGGGGTTGACTTGAATTGGCAAAATGTTAATCATTTAAAGACTAAGAATTAGCTTCAAAAGCAAAATATAAGCTGCTAATACAAAGATGGAACCTGGAATTTAACAGAAAAAGGTAGAATTTGGAACCTAGAAGATGCACTTGGGAATCCTATAAAAGTATGTTTATGAAGTCGTGGGCCTAGTTCCCCCCCCCCCCTCCCCCAACTTGAAATATGTGTACAGATATTCTACATTTTTCAAATTCTGAGAGCAAAGTTTGGAATAGTTTTTTCTGAGAGTATGTGGCTCTTTTAGTATATCCGTCCTTCTTAATTTCCACATTTAATTAAGATGAAGGCTACGTATAATATTTGCAATTTCTTAGGTGGTGGCAGTCTCCACCTCCCCTCACCCCAACACACACACACACACACACACACACACACACACACAAGACCAGCCTGTTAGCCTATTTTGCATAAGGGTTTTTGGTACCAGAAATCAATGCTTTAATAGATAAATTATTCAGAACACCTCTTTCATACTTCTCAGCACTTTAATGCCCCCATGCGTCAATGGTTGCTAAAACAAACCTCCCATGATTCTTTCAAATTGGGGAGCCTCATGCATTAGGCATGCCATATATTGCATTCCTATGATTTCCTTTAGCTACAGTTCTTGATTTAGTAGCCTAATTTTCTGGATTTATGTTTATGTTTGCCTTATGCTTTCTTATTGTTGGGATGGATTTGGAAATTTCCTAAAGTTGTTAGTTCAATGCCTGAATTTTAGTTAAAACTTCTGTCATTCTGTGGTTCAGACAGGTTCGGATGATCTCCCTTTTAGAAGTGCCTTTATAAATGTCATCTTCCACAAAACTCGGAGCTTGGATATTGAAGGATCCTCAGAATAATTTTGGTGAGAAATGTAATCTCAATTCAAAGTAACTGGATTTTTCCTTCTGACATTTGTCTCCGGTTTGGAATCACCATCTGCTTTGATGTGTGTTGTTCATTTGTCTCTGGTTTGGAGTCACCATCTGCTTTGATGTGTGTTGTTTGCATGTTAACATCATAAGCAGATTCAGTCATTGTTCATTTCAAAATTTGCTGCCCAATTATGGAAGAAGTATCAACAGGAGATCTCTATCCTGGATGATATTACACAATTCTCTGCAAATAGTTGGGTACTTGCAGATTTTCAGGAAGATCTATTTTTAATACGTGGAATTTATTTTAAGATCTATTTTTAATACATTGAATTTATCAACTGTTGACTTCCTTAATTTCAGCACGTATATGTGTACATTTTCCCTCTTTTTTATAATTAAATCCATAATTTCTGCATATTTATGTAATTATAAGTTCTGTAATATTGGGGCATTGGAAAGTTCAGGAGGCACTTAAACTTAATTACACTGGTGAATCAATTTGGCAAGCAGATTGCATTATGCAAAAGGATGATTTTCCTATTAAATATCCTTTTGGCTGTCCACATCTGGCATAAGTTGTGACGTATTAATTATTTTATTTTATTTTTTTAACCTCTCTCCTCCTCCCCCCCCCCCAAAACACGTTGGTCTTTTTTCTCCCTTACCAGATAGTTCACATACAGATACGGTAAATATAGCAAGGCAGGGATCTTTTCCTTAGAGATTGGTCAAAATCGAGACCCAATTGTTGACTTCTCAACTAGCCAACCAAGTTACATTCTGCTTTGAGATGGAATGATGCGGGTATGCTGCTGATCAGAAATCTGTTCTGAGTTGCCTTACCATCAAGTATAAAATGGAAGGAAATGGTCTCATTCTGTTAATTTGTTTTGTTAGGAAATGGCTTGGCCAGGCGCTGGTGTGGCAATCCCCGTGTTGTCTGTTAGATCAGATGCTTCCTTGACCTGAAGTTAATTGTAGACTGGCCCGTTGAATCCAGATTTCATTTAGTTCAGCTGTTACCTATCAATGACACATCCGTTGATGGGATGCAGTGGGACTCATATCCATACGGGTAAAACATCATACGTAATATGTTTGACAAGACTTCATAAGTTGCTTGCTTTTAAAGTTTTTTCTTTTCCCCTCAGGAAGTGGACTTTTCCCTTTGTAAACCATTGAATGTAGTGATATGTGATCTTTATTTGTGTTACTTTTACTGATCCCACGTGACATCTTACAGAATATCACAATTGGCTCAAAATTGTTTGTAGGGCTGCAAACGGACCTGAGGCATGTATCTGGCTGTTTTTGCTCTCTAGGTTGCAAGAAGCGTGTACGCTTGGCTGAGGCATGAGTCTTTCCAATAATTTGTGTTTTCTCTTGGCTTGGCTATCAGATTGCATGCCTACAAAACTTATATGCACTGTTAGATTTTATGCACATCTTTTGGGAATTCCAAATCTTAGTCATCTCGACTTTCCATGCCCTAATTTTTTGTGGTTGAATAAATGAGGTTAGTGATTGATTAGTTTTTGTTACTCAAATGTGGCACTGAAAAGCAAGTTGGATGTGCCATGCCACATCAAAACACATTTCATAAGTGCACTGGCGCAGACATATGATTACTTGATTGCTTGTAACTTTATCTTTCATCACATTTTTTTTAGCCTTCTTATAATTTTCTATGTGGCAAAATAGCAAATGTGACCTAGCTTAGACTTGCTAAGAATATGAATTCAGAAATAGAGACGGATAAATGGCTTTGTCTTGTTGTTCAGTGACTTTAATGCTCCTGAATAATCATTTTTCGTCATCGTATGATTTGAAAATATTGTAATCTCTTATCTGTCTTGTTTTTGGTCGTGCAGCTCCCTTTGAGTATTTGCATTGCACCCATTGTACCTGAGAGTACAGGCCCTTTGAGATCAAGGTGGTCAATGTAACCGTCCCGTTGTTTGTTTAAGCGTGGATAACCTTTCCTGAGAACTGTATATATCATGGCCTTTATTTATTGCAAATTTTTTATGGGGGTAGGTTTTATTTTACCACCTTCCTCGACAATGGTATTTCAAGGTGCAGGAGACTTGAACCAGGTCCAACAGCCCTGTACCATTCATCTCTCTCTAGAAAGAAATAACTGGTGGCCGTTGGTTACACCAACAAAATTGAAGCATTTGTTTGTCATGTACATTTTGGAATATCTGGGAATCCTGTACGGCTGTACCATTCATCTCTCTCTCTCTTTTTTAACAATAGATACTGCTGCCTGCATTTTTTCAGTTCAGGTTTTGTTATGTGCAGGATGTGGATTCTGAGGCTACCATGGCCAGAAAGCTTTCAATTCTGAGAAGGTTTTTTGATCTTGAGAAGGATACGATACTAAACTCAAGTTCCTTTGGTAAATTTTTCTCTGAGACTGAGGTTATACATTTACGGCATCCTTTTCTATTGTGGCTAGAGTACATTTCTTTTTGCCCTTAAAACTACCTCATTGGGTAGTTCACTCTAATATTTATTTAAATCTCAATGCAATCTTTGACTCTTCTTATTTATCTGTCTGTATTTCTGATTGTTCTCCTTGTCTTCTTGGGTCACTGGACAGGATTGGTTGAAGCCTTATGCAGCATTTTATTCTCTCCGGGATTTTTTTGAATCTTGAGACAACAGTCAATGGGGTCGATTTTCTTCTTTTTCAAGAGGGAAGGTTCATATACTTCAGATCTTCCTTCAATGATTTTAATAGTAGACTGTTGTTATTGATTTTGGTCAAATAAAAGATGTTGCTACGAAGTGGTTTGTTAAATAAGGTCAATGTATTTTTACAAGTAGACTGATGTAGGAGATTGGGACTCCTCCCTTTTAAATTATAATCCATAACATCCCCCCCCCCCCCATCCAGGTTGAGAAGCTTGTGTCAAAGGACAGCATGGCCCTAAGTTGTCCGTATTTATGTACCATGCATGGCCCAAGTTGGCAATAATCCTGTTCCTTTTCTTTTATTGTTTAAATGACAGTTGGCAGAAGCTGCAGAATTTGCAGGACGAACACATGTACTGGAGCATCTCCTGATTATTTTAATAAAATTGGGGCAAAATTGGGGATTCCCAACTTATAATTGGGAGGAGATGTCAAAAGACAATTATGCTTGGTGGCGTGCCTGCTTAACACAGGTTTTTTTCTTAGTATTATAGCTCCTTTCTCCAATGGCTTCTTGGTTATATGATTTTTTTTTTACTTGAATAGGATATGCTTCTATTAAATTTCTTATTCTTGGTTATATGGGATTATTTCCTTCAATCTAGCAATCAATCGGAATCCCAATAATTTTGTGATTAGCCTCCTTCTCCCAAATCTTAAGAATGTGATTTTTGGGGATAAACCTAATCTTGTCAAATTCATTTAAGATTACCATTCTTAAATGATATTCAATAAAAAGACATAATCCTAAATTGAGGATTATATCTAAACTAATATAAATAGATAATGATTTCCTTTGTAGAATAAATAAACATCCTAGAAAAGAAAAATAAAATGCTAAAAAATGCTCATCTAATTATGCTAAAAAATAAAATGCTCAAAAAAGCTTCTCCAAATCCAATTACAATTAGGAAAACAAGCTCTATATTAACCTATACATACTTGGATTATAATTTAAAATATCCTAAATTGAAAATATACATAATTCTAGTGGAATTTGGATTATAATTTAAAATAATCAAAATTAAAAAAATATATAATTCTAATAGAATTTGGATTTCAAATAATCCTCTATAAATAAACCCTTTGGTGAAGTCCTTAGCCACATTATTCCAACAACAAAAACTTCTCTATTCTCCTTTTCTCTCGAGCTATGGCAGCCAATTTTCAATCATTTGTTTCCTCTTTTTTGCTACTAATATTCGTGTCCTTCACGTTTCTTCCTTCTGACCCAGTTTATGCTAATCCATTGTTAATGTGTCATTTTGATCGAATATACCAACTAGGAGATTCAATATCCGATACAGGTAATTTAATTTGTGAGAGTACGATTGGTGCTGGAACACCGTTTGCTAAGCTTCCTTATGGGGAGACTTATTTCAAGAACGCAACTGGACGTTGCTCGAATGGATTGTTGATGATCGATTATTTGGGTATGTAATTTTTTTTTTTTTCTGTTCGCACTTAATTTTTATCTTACTTAATTCATTACTCAAATTATGTACTCTAAATTTTTTGCAGCAACGGCGACAGGCTTACCTTTCCTAGACCCGTACCTGAATAAGAGTGGTGACTTTGGACATGGAGTAAATTTTGCCGTTGCAGGCTCTACAGCACTGCCCGTGGAATTTCTAGCCAAAAAAAATATTTCAACTATGGTTACACGTAGTTCACTTGATGTACAACTTGGTTGGATGTCTACACATTTTAACTCTACTTGTCATAACGAAAGAGGTTAGTGGCTCTACTAAATTATACGTTTTTATTAATATAAAATTTATTGAATTGTTGTAGCGAGATATTTTTTAGTTATGCATTGGTGGCCTTTATTAACAGATTGTTTGGAGATGCTTAAGAGTTCCCTTTTCATGATTGGAGAGATTGGAGGTAATGATTATAATTACGCTTTATTGGGAGGTAAAACTATGGAAGATATAAAGGATATCATACTGGATGTCGTAGAAACCATTACTGAAGCTGTTAGAGTGAGAAGCTTTCCTAAACCTTATTATATTTCTATTTTTTCTAAAGCTTATCTAAATCATTCTTTACTACTTTCTTCGAATATAATTGTTTTTTGTGTTTGTGTTTGCGTAGACTGTCATTCAATATGGAGCTGTTCGAGTGGTGGTTCCTGGTAATTTTCCAATAGGTTGTTTTCCACTTTACCTTACTGTTTTTAAGACCAACGACACGACAGCCTATGACGAGCATCACTGTTTGAAAGAACTAAATGGTTTGTCAATCTACCACAATAATCACTTGAAAATGGCCATTGAAGAGTTAAAGCAAGAATTTCCTAACACTGTCATTGTATACGGTGATTACTATAATGCTTTTGAATGGCTTTTCATGGAGGCCCCACAAATTGGTTAGTATCCCTTCACTAGCATTGCAAATTCGAGATTAGTCATAAGATGGCTAGTTAACAAAATTTATTTCATTATGACAATAGGATTTGACGACGCATCTCTCCAAAAAGCATGTTGTGGCATTGGAGGTGAATATAATTTCAATATGTTCAAAAATTGTGGAGCTCCCGATGTACCTGTTTGTTCAAACCCAGACGAATTCATCAGTTGGGATGGGGTGCATTTAACGCAACATGCTTATCTAATTATGGCTGGAAGGCTTATTGATGACATATTACCCCAACTTCTTTGCAATTTTATTTAGATGAATTTCAAATTAGTTAGAATAGAATAGATACAAGACTTGACGATGATGAATTTATTTAATTGAATTTTTCATTCTTTGTTTTTAGTATTGTTGATAGATATTGGAAATTATAAAAGTCGTACTCTTGTTTATTCACTGTGAAATTTGGACTTATATTAATTTTAATTTTTTTTTGTTTGTATTTTAAATATATTATGCTATTTAATATAATAATAATAATATAAAATTACGTAATAAAATTGAGAAAAAATAATAACAAACTTTATATTATATATTTTATTCTTTCTTCTCCTTAAAAAAAAAAAATGAAATCAAAGATTTGTATTTAAAGTGATAGTTTTATGTCAATACGTTATTTCTATATCAACGTCCAAATTCCAAAAGGTCAAAATTGACCTTTTGACCCTTTTATTTTAATACAAACTGTGGCTCATGAAAATGAAACGAAGGGAGGCCATACCGATACCCATACCCATACCCATACGGACGTGATGTTGAAGATCTTCAAGTCTGGCCAAGAAGACTGTCACTTTCCCGTGAAACCTGCATTCAATTCAATTCAATTCAATTTACCCTTCAATTCTTCAATCTTCTCTTTCTCTTCTTCAATTGCCCCTGCAAGAAAGAAAGAGAAAAAACCAAGAAAAAATATCTGGGTATCCACCTCCAGATTCCCCTCGCTTTCGATTGTTTTACGTCTTGGTTTCTTTTGTTTCATCCTGGGGTATTTTTCTCATCCCATACTACATTTTGTTCTGGTGTAATCCATTCCGGTTTGGATAGAATTAGAGTTCAAACAATTTAGAGTTGGGTTTTACTGCAATTTCCATCTCCTTTTCTCTACAATTTGTTTCTCGGCCGTGTTGAATCTGATCAATTACATCCGGGCTTTGCTAGGTCTTCCCTGACCGGATTCTTTCCCCCAAAATGGTGAATCTTGGTTTGATTTCAGGGAGCAAGTCTGGGAAATCCGTGAAATTGAGTTTCAGAATCGCTTATTACACTCAATGGGGGGCAGACTCTTCTGGTCTCTTCTTCTGAACCGGTGCTTGGTTCATGGAGTGTTAAGAAAGGCCTTGTGTTTAGTCCTTGTCATGAAGGTGGTATCTACATTTTGTCTAGATGTATGGTGTTTACATGATTGACATTTTCTACTAACTCCTGATAAAAGGGGCTAAGCAATACAGCATCATATTTGAGGGTGTTGATATCTACAGTTTTCCTCCTGGGGCTTAAGTCATACCGAGTCATAATTGAAGGGATGTTCATGTAATTAAGTCATTATTATTAATTCGTTTTTGAATTACGAAGTTCCTTGTGCATGACAGAATGAGAATATATAGAATATAATAGAATTATTTATGCTCTGTTTGTGTACTAATAAGTTACAACTAAATCCTAAGAATTGAATAGAATGGTTATATTTCTAGTCCATTTGTATCACATGATTTTTTATGTTGGGTGGTTTAAAGAGAGAGTTTCCTTTGGGATGAGAAACAAAGATTGAGAGTGTTATTGCTGCTTAATTGGGAGATTTGATTTCGTAATCATTCCTTAGGCTGGTTTTATTATGTGTTTTTAGCCAGAAGATATATATACTGCACTTTCCTTCCCTATGACGAGATTCCAACTTTGGGTTTGGAAGCCTGAACAGATATTGGTGTTCACTTGAATTGGCAAAATATTAATCATTTAAAGACTAAGAATTAGCTTCAAAAGCAAAATATAAGCTGCTAATACAAAGATGGAACCTGGAATTTAACAGAAAAAGGTAGAATTTGGAACCTAGAAGATGCACTTGGGAAATTTAAAGTGATAGTGTATATCAATACGTTATTTCTATATCAAAGTCCAAATTTCAAAAGGTCAAAACTAACCTTTTGACCCTTTTATTTTAATACAAACCGTTGCTCATGAAATGAAGGGAGGCCATACGATACCCAATGTTTTAAAAATTAGATAGGATATTGAACTAGTCTATTAACTAGCAATTGGTCCAATCGGTTGAACCGAAGTGATCTGACTAGATGATGTCATATATATATATATATATATATATATAGACACACACATATACAAGACGCCATTGTTATTAAAGATAATTCATGTCTTGTAATAAATAGTTAATAAAAAATTATAATTAATCATCCTAAGAAAAATAAATAATCAATAATATCAATATAATTATAATAATTTTAACTAAAATCATCAATATAGTTAATGGAGTGGGAATGATTGCTTAATAGGACATATAGATATTAATTAATAAAAACCATCAAAAACGTTTAGCAGTCTAAGATGTCCAGAATACACAATCTAGAGAATTGAAAATGATTTAGAGACAATAATCAATAATATCAATATAATTTTAACTAAAATCATCACAAGACGTGTCAAATGCACAAATCCAACAACATTAATCATATCTCAATATCAAAGTATTCTTAAGTAATGTTGTTTGACAAACAACATCCAATACAAACACAACATCAATCAATCCTCAATTTCAAATTATCTCTAAACAAAACAATTTCAAACTCATAAAGGAGATTGCAACCAATCTTCTTCATTATTTTCATCTTCCTGTAGTAAAGCACCACCTCTGCCATCTTCATTGTCTTCATCAAGTACCATAACTTCAGCTTCTTCATTGTCTCCATCATTTTTGTGGATGTTCTTCAATCATACTCTCTAGCTCATCAATGTCAAGTTTGCCTTCTTCCACTTCTTCTAATATCCAAAACTCAATTTTGTCAATTGATTCATAATCAATAGGGTCATAAGATCTTTTGTCAACTTTAGACCTATAAAAAGTAAAGACAATCACCAAATCATTATTTGAAAATAAGAACAAATAAAATAAATAAATTCTTGTATAAAATGGTTTTGTACCTATTTTGCAAATGCAAATTGTAATGAACATATACCAAGTCATTGAGCCTTTGACGCTCTAATATGTTTCTCTTTTAGTATATATATGCTCAAACACAGTCCAATTACATTCACATCCAGATGAAGAAGATGTTTAACTAAGAATTCTTATCACCAACTTTTGCAAGGTTGGTGCATCATGACCAAAGATCTTCCACCAATCATTTAAATAAACAAACACAAATCAATAGAATGCATTAGATAATAGATATCAAATTACAAGTTTGATAAGTAAATTTTAAATAACAAGTTTAATTTATACTTATCGGGTCTGGTAGTCCTGCAACTTGTGATAGCCAAATCTTGTGAAAAACCTTTCTTTTTATCTCTAAAACATGGAATCTTATCAACTAATTTTTGCTTGTCAATTACATTTAAAACTCCTCTCATAATTTTTGTGCTTTTTGCAAGAATTTTATTGATCATACTGAAAAACTAGATTGAACCAATATGCTGCAGCATGAAGATCATGGCATAACATTCTATCCCATCGTCCCTTGATCAATGCGGTATAAGGCTTGTACAAACTCTTTCTTCCTTTGAATAAATTTTTTATCCCTTTACAAGCCCTATACATTCCATCATAAACATACCCTAATGATGGTTTTTCATCAGAATCACAAATGCGCAAAAGGCATATCAAATGTGTCATTATTCTGACAAAGATCAAGCTATTGTTCCAAAATCTTTCATCTAAAACAATTTTCTTAATTTCTCTACCTTTTGGTATCTTAAGAAATTTCTTATAGCCATCACTTACCACCAAAGCTTGCAGGTGATCTTTGTGATCATGTAAACTCTTCGATGCAATAAATGTTGTGGCAAAATGAGTAGCTCCTGGAGAAACTATCTCTTTCCAACTAGGTGTCATCCTCAACCAATTTAGGGTCTATTTATGATTGTAGATGAAAACAGTGACCTTTAAAGCTAAAGTAGCAACATTTTTCACATCATTCATCTTTGACATATCTTTGATAATCAAATTGATACAATGAGTAGCACATGGAGACCACCGAATAGTAGGATATCTCTCTGAAAGTTTCCTCCCAACAGCTTTATAATTAGCACCATTGTCTGTCACCATATGAACCACATTATTTGGACCAACAAACTCAACAATTTATGCAAAAAGATTACATAATATTTTAGCATCCGTTATGAAATTTGAGGCATCAACAGACTTGATGAATGATAAGCCCTTTGAACAATACACCAAAAAGTTAATCAACGGCCTTTGCCTAGTATTTGTCCATCCATCACCCATAATTGTGCATCCGACTTTAACCGAATGTGATGGAAAAGAATCAATAATTAACTTCACTTGTGTCTTCGCATCCCTCAATAAATTAACATGCAATGCATGATAAATAGGAGCCTTGTATCCATGACCCATACTAGCTATTTTGTCAACTGTTTTTTGAAAAAATGGAGAATTCACTGCATTTGTCAGAATACACGCATCATAAAACCATAAAGCAATTGCCATGTCAGTGCCATGCCATCTTTCTTTACTTTGCACACAAGCCTTAATGGAAGGTTGTTTAGAATCTTGAACTCCATACTTGAAAAATGATGTCATCTCTCCAGCTTTTCTCTTCCCTTTGGAGGATGCAAAACTACCACTTTTACCATCTTTAGTTGTAAAATGTTGGATCTCTTCAATCTCATCATCATCATCAAATTGAGGCCCACTCTTCTTTTCTTTTGCCTTTTGCAAGTTTTCAAAAACCTCACATCTCTTGGAACTTTTTTATAAGAGTCAACATTTTCTTTCATTTCAGCTAGATTTTGTTTCATTCTATTAATGCCTCCTCCTGCATTTTGTTTTTGACAAGAAGTACATATTAAAACATTCTTTCCTTCAGAATTTTTTTGCTTCAGTAACATATCTCCATGCTATGTCTTTTTACAACTAATATTACACAAACAAATTAATTAATAGGGAAAACCGCAATGAAACTAGCAACAAAATTCATAATTCATAAACAAAGAAAATAGCTACAACAAATAGCAAGCTTTAATTACAGTTTTAGTAACAAAATTCCACACAATTGAAGGATGATTCAAACTTTAATTACAGTTTGAGTAACTTTAATTATAACATAAATGTTGCAACGAAATGGAGAATGATTCCATGCAAGAAAATAACCACAAACCCAAGAGAAGCCAACATAGGTTCTTTTTGAAGAAGGTAGAGGAAGGAAAAAATAAAGTAGGACATAAAAACGCAACCCCAACCACACTTATATTGCATAAAATCTTAGCCCCAAGTAATTGTAAATTTCAAAAAAGAAAAAAAAAAAGAAAGAAAAAGAACCAGACAAATCTCTTAAATGAGAAGCACGAGCAACGACAAGGTACGATGACGAGAGGAGAAGTGTAGCGACAAGGTGCGACGACGAGAGAAGGAGTGTGGTGAAGTGCCGTGGCGAGGTGTAGACGTGCAACAACAATGGAACCAAGAAAAAAAAGATTCAGAGAAACTGTTGCGAAAGGCCAAAGCAGCAAAAAAAAATGAGAAAGGTAAACTGAATCCCAGCTAGCCCAAGTACCAACTAAAGTAATTAAAAAATTGGGGTCAATCCAATTCCCGATTTTGATCTGATTCATTGAGTTACTCTAATTTTGACCAATTTAAATGAAAGTTAACAATATATATATAATCAGATTGGATGTCAGACTGGTTCCGGTTTAACCGGAAGGTCCGATCCGATTTTTAAAACATTGCAGATATCCATGCCCATACGGACGTGATGTTGAAGATCTTCAATTCTGGCCAAGAAGACTATCACTTTCCCGTGAAACTTGCATTCAATTCAATTCAATTTTCCCTTCAATTCTTCAATCTTCTCTTTCTCTTCTTCAATTGCCCCTGCAAGAAAGAAAGAGAAAAGCCCCCATGGACGTAGCACAGATGGTTCACAGGGTAGAAGATTGCACCCAAGGATGCAGGTTCGAGTCATGGCAGCCGCAGTGTGGGAGTTTCATTTTCTTGTGGAGTGGCTCCTTATGGGCACTATGCACTGTGCCTCCTACCTTGGGGGCCGCCGTGTACCGTGATTAACCCCTTCCACGTGCATGGGGTAGTGTGTGGGGCCCTTAAGGTGAGGGATTTCACCTTTTGCACCCAAGAAAGAGAAAAAACCAAGAAAAAATATTGGGGTATCCACCTCCAGATTCCCCTCTCTGCCCTTCGCTTCATCACAAATTCTGAATCATTTACTTCAATTTGTTTCTCTTTCTCTTTTCTCTACAATTTGTTTCTCGGCCGTGTTGAATCTGATCAATTACATCCGGGCTTTGCTAAGTATTCCCTGCTCGGATTCTTTCCCCCAAAATGGTGAATCTTAGTTTGATTTCAGGGAGGAAGTCTGGGAAATCAGTGAAATTGAGTTTCAGAATCCCTTATTACACTCAATGGGTGGCAGACTCTTCTGGTCTCTGCTTCTGAACCGGTGCTTGGTTTATGGAATGTTAAGAAGGTGCTTGTCATGAAGGTGGTATCTACATTTTGTCTAGATGTATGGTGTTCACATGATTGACATTTTCTACTAACTCCTGATAAAGGGGGCTAAGCAATACCCATCAAATTTGAGGGTGTTGATATCTACATTTTTCCTTCTGGGGCTTAAGTCATGCCGAGTCATAATTGAAGGGATGTTCATGTAATTAAGTCATTATTATTAATTCGTTTTTGAATTACGAAGTTCCTTGTGCATGACAGAATGAGAATATATAGAATATAATCGAATTATTTATGCTCTGTTTGTGTACTTATAAGTTACAACTAAATCCTAAGAATTGAATAGAATGGTTATATTTCTAGTCCATTTGTATCACATGATTTTTTATGTTGGGTGGTTTAAAGAGAGAGTTTCCTTTGGGATGAGAAACAAAGATTGAGAGTGTTATTGCTGCTTAATTGGGAGATTTGATTTCGTAATCATTCCTTAGGTTGGTTTTCTTATGTGTTTTTAGCCAGAAGATATATATACTGCACTTTCCTTCCCTATGACGAGATTCCAACTTTGGGTTTGGAAGCCTGAACAGATATTGGGGTTGACTTGAATTGGCAAAATGTTAATCATTTAAAGACTAAGAATTAGCTTCAAAAGCAAAATATAAGCTGCTAATACAAAGATGGAACCTGGAATTTAACAGAAAAAGGTAGAATTTGGAACCTAGAAGATGCACTTGGGAATTTCCGTCCTTCTTAATTTCCACATTTAATTAAGATGAAGGCTACGTTTAATATTTGCAATTTCTTAGGTGGTGGCAGTCTCCACCTCCCCTCTCCCCAACACACACACACACACAAGACCAGCCTGTTAGCCTATTTTGCATAAGGGTTTTCGGTACCAGAAATCAATGCTTTAATAAATAAATTATTGAGAACACCTCTTTCATACTTCTCAGCACTTTAATGCCCCCATGCGTCAATGGTTGCTAAAACAAACCTCCCATGATTCTTTCAAATTGGGGAACCTCATGCATTAGGCATGCCATATATTGCATTCCTATGATTTCCTTTAGCTACAGTTCTTGATTTAGTAGCCTAATTTTCTGGATTTATGTTTATGTTTGCCTTATGCTGTCTTATTGTTGGGATGGATTTGGAAAGTTCCTAAAGTTGTTAGTTCAATGCCTGAATTTTAGTTAAAACTTCTGTCATTCTGTGGTTCAGACAGGTTCGGATGATCTCCCTTTTAGAAGTGCCTTTATAAATGTCATCTTCCACAAGACTTGGAGCTTGGATATTGAAGGATCCTCAGAATAATTTTGGTGAGAAATGTAATCTCAATTCAAAGTAACTGGATTTTTCCTTCTGACATTTGTCTCTGGTTTGGAATCACCATCTGCTTTGATGTGCGTTGTTCATTTGTCTCTGGTTTGGAATCACCATCTGCTTTGATGTGCGTTGTTCATTTGTCTCTGGTTTGGAATCACCCTCTGCTTTGATGTGTGTTGTTTGCATGTTAACATCATAAGCAGATTCAGTCATTGTTCATTTCAAAATTTGCTGCCCAAGTATGGAAGAAGTATCATCAGGAAGATCTCTATCCTGGATGATATTACACAATTCTCTGCAAATAGTTGGGTACTTGCTGATTTTCAGGAAGATTTATTTTTAATACGTGGAATTTATTTTAAGATCTATTTTTAATACATTGAATTTATCAACTGTTGACTTCCTTAATTTCAGCACGTATATGTGTACATTTTCCCTCTTTTTTATAATTAAATCCATAATTTCTGCATATTTATGTAATTATAAGTTCTGTAATATTGGGGCATTGGAAAGTTCAGGAGGCACTTAAACTTAATTACATTGGTGAATCAATTTGGCAAGCAGATTGCATTATGCGAAAGGATGATTTTCCTATTAAATATCCTTTTGGCTGTCCACATCTGGCATAAGTTGTGATGTATTAATTATTTTATTTTATTTTTTTAACTTCTCCCCCCCCCCCCCCCCCCCCCCCCCCCCCCCCCCCCCCCAAAAAAAAAGAGAAAAGAAAGAAAACAGAGAGAAAAACACGTTGGTCTTTTTTCTCTCTTACCAGATAGTTCACATACAGATACGTAACTATAGCAAGGCAAGGATCTTTTCCTTAGAGATTGGTCAAAATCGAGACCCAATTGTTGACTTCTCAACTAGCCAACCAAGTTACATTCTGCTTTGAGATGGAATGATGCGGGTATGCTGCTGATCAGAAATCTGTTCTGAGTTGCCTTACCATCAAGTATAAAATGAAAGGAAATGGTCCCATTCTGTTAATTTGTTTTGTTAGGAAATGGCTTGGCCAGGCGCTGGTGTGGCAATCCCCGTGTTCTCTGTTAGATCAGATGCTGATCTAGGAGTTGGAGAGTTCCTTGACCTGAAGTTAATTGTAGACTGGCCTGTTGAATCTGGATTTCATTTAGTTCAGCTGTTACCTATCAATGACACATCCGTTGATGGGATGCAGTGGGACTCATATCCATACGGGTAAAACATCATACGTAATATGTTTGACAAGACTTCAGAAGTTGCTTGCTTTTAAAGTTTTTTCTTTTCCCCTCAGGAAGTGGACTTTTCCCTTTGTAAACCATTGAATGTAGTGATATGTGATCTTTATTTGTGTTACTTTTACTGATCCCACGTGACATCTTACAGAATATCACAATTGGCTCAAAATTGTTTGTAGGGCTGCAAACGGACCTGAGGCATGTATCTGGCTGTTTTTGCTCTCTAGGTTGCAAGAAGCGTGTACGCTTGGCTCAGGCATGAGTCTTTCCAATAATTTGTGTTTTCTCTTAGCTTGGCTATCAGATTGCATGCCTGCAAAACTTATATGCACTGTTAGATTTTATGCACATCTTTTGGGAATTCCAAATCTTAGTCATCTCGACTTTCCATGCCCTAATTTTTTGTGGTTGAATAAATGAGGGTAGTGATTGATTAGTTTTTTTTACTCAAATGTGGCACTGAAAAGCAAGTTGGATGTGTCATGCTGCATCAAAACACATTTCATAAGTGCACTGGTGCAGACATATGATTACTTGATTGCTTGTAACTTTATCTTTCATCACATTTTTATTAGCCTTCTTATAATTTTCTGTGGCAAAATAGCAAATGTGACCTAGCTTAGGCTTGCTAAGAATATGAATTCAGAAATAGAGATGGATAAATAGCTTTGTCTTGTTGTTCAGTGACTTTAGTGCACCTGAATAATCATTTTTCGTCATCGTATGATTTGAAAATATTGTAATCTCTTATCTGTCTTGTTTTTGGTCGTGCAGCTCCCTTTGAGTATTTGCATTGCACCCATTGTACCTGAGAGTGCCGTTTCAAATTCTATTCCAGAGGAGATCAAGGTGGTCAATGTAACCGCCCCGCTGTTTGTTTAAGCGTGGATAACCTTGCCTTAGAACTGTATATATCATGGCCTTTATTTATTGCACATTTTTTATGGGGGTAGGTTGTATTTTACCACCTTCCTCGACAATGGTATTCCAAGGTGCAGGAGACTCGAACCAGGTCCAATAGACCTGTGGACTTGACCAAGTATATTTTAATTTCACCTTCTGGAGAACCATGTGTATTGACTTGTGCTAAGTAGATGATCTTCTGTCTTATTTTTTCTTTTTCTAATTTCTATGATGCCTGCTGCAGCATGGAATTCAAAGGGCGAAAGAACAGCATGGATAGAAAGGTATTCCATTCTTGAATTGTATAATTAATATGGCATTATGATGGCTCATGATAAAGCCCTTGTTTGATGATTCTGTGATTCGCAAGCACTGGTAAGTATTTGTTTGTCATGTACACTGGGGATTCCCAACTTATAATTGGGAGGAGATGTCAAATGACAATTATGCCTGGTGGCGTGCCTGCTTAACATAGGTTTTTTTCTTAGTATTATAGTTCCTTTCTCCAATGGCTTCTTGGTTATATGATTTTTTTTTTACTTGAATAGGATGTGCTTCTATTAAATTTCTTATTCTTGGTTATATGGGATTACTTCCTTCAATCCGAATCCCAATAAATTTGTGATTAGCCTCCTTCTCCCAAATCTTAAGAATGTGGTTTTTAGGGATAAACCTAATCTCGTCAAATTCATTTAAGATTACCATTCTTAGATGATATATAAAAAGACATAATCCTAAATTGAGGATTATATCTAAACTAATATAACTAGATAATGATTTCCTTTGTAGAATAAATAAACATCCTAGAAAAGAAAAATAAAATGCTAAAAAATGCTCATCTAATTATGCTAAAAAATAAAATGCTCAAAAGAGCTTCTCCAAATCCAATTGCAATTAGGAAAACAAGCTCTATATTAACCTATACATACTTGGATTATAATTTAAAATATCCTAAATTGAAAATATTCATAATTCTAGTGGAATTTGGATTATAATTTAAAATAATCAAAATTAAGAAAATATATAATTCTAGTAGAATTTGGATTTCAAATAATCCTCTATAAATAAACCCTTTGGTGAAGTCTTTAGCCACATTATTCCAACAACAAAAACTTCTCTATTCTCCTTTTCTCTAGAGCTATGGCAGCCAGTTTTCAATCATTTGTTTCCTCTTTTTTGCTACTAATATTCGTGTCCTTCACGTTTCTTCCTTCTGACCCAATTTATGCTAATCCATTGTTAATGTGTCATTTTGATCGAATATACCAACTAGGAGATTCAATATCCGATACAGGTAATTTAATTCGTGAGAGTTTGATTGGTGCTAGAACACCGTTTGCTAAGCTTCCTTATGGGGACGTGATGTTGAAGATCTTCAAGTCTGGCCAAGAAGACTGTCACTTTCCCGTGAAACCTGCATTCAATTCAATTCAATTCAATTTTCCCTTCAATTCTTCAATCTTCTCTTTCTCTTCTTCAATTGTCCCTGCAAGAAGGAAAGAGAAAAAACCAATAAAAAGTATCTGGGTATCCACCTCCAGACTGCTTCTGGCTTCATCACAATTTCTGAATCACTTGCTTCTGGCTTTTGATTGTTTTATGTCTTGGTTTCTTTTGTTTCATCCTGGTATTTTTCTCATCCCATACTACATTTTGTTCTGGTATAATCCATTCTGGTTTGGATAGAATTAGAGTTCTAACAATTTAGAGTTGAGTTTTACTGCAATTTCCATCATCTTTTCTCTACAATTTGTTTCTCGGCCGTGTTGAATCTGATCAATTACATCCGGGCTTTGCTAGGTCTTCCCTGACCGGATTCTTTCCCCCAAAATGGTGAATCTTGGTTTGATTTCAGGGAGCAAGTCTGGGAAATCCGTGAAATTGAGTTTCAGAATCCCTTCTTACACTCAATGGGGGGCAGACTCTTCTGGTCTCTTCTTCTGAACCGGTGCTTGGTTCATGGAGTGTTAAGAAAGGCCTCGTGTTTAGTCCTTGTCATGAAGGTGGTAACTACGTTTTGTCTAGATGTATGGTGTTCGCATGATTGACATTTTCTACTAACTCCTTATAGAAGGGGCTAAGCAATACAACATCAAATTTGAGGCTGTTGACATCTACATTTTTCCTCCTGGGGCTTAAGTCATGCCGAGTCATAATTGAAGGGATGTTCATGTAATTAAGTCATTATTATTAATTCATTTATGCTCTGTTTGTGTACTCGTAAGTTACAACTAAATCCTAAGAATTGAATGGAATGGTTATATTTCTAGTCCATTTGTATCACTTGATTTTTTATGTTGGGTGGTTTAAAGAGAGAGTTTCCTTTGGGATGAGAAACAAAGATTGAGAGTGTTATTGCTGCTTAATTGGGAGATTTGATTTCGTAATCATTCCTTAGGCTGGTTTTCTTATGTGTTTTTAGCCAGAAGATATATATACTGCACTTTCCTTCCCTACAATGAGATTCCAACTTTGGGTTTGGAAGCCTGAACAGATATTGGGGTTGACTTGAATTGGCAAAATGCTAGTCATTTAAAGACTAAGAATTAGCTTCAAAAGCAAAATATAAGCTGCTAATACAAAGATGGAACCTGGAATTTAACAGAAAAAGGTAGAATTTGGAACCTAGAAGATGCACTTGGGAATCATATAAAAGTATGTTTATGAAGTTGTGGGACTAGTTCCCCCTGCCCCACCCCCGAACTTGAAATATGTGTACAGATATTCTACATTTTTCAAATTCTGAGAGCAAAGTTTGGATTAACTTTTTCTGAGAGTATGTGTCTCTTTTAGTATATCAGTCCTTCTAAATTTCCACATTTAATTAAGATGAATGGTACGTATAATATTTGCAATTTCTTAGGTGGTGGCAGTCTCCACCTCCCCTCACCCCAACACACACACACAAGACCAGCCTGCTAGCCTATTTTGCAGAAGGGTTTTTGGTACTAGAAATCAATGCTTTAATAGATAAATTATTCAGAACACCTCTTTCATACTACTTTAATGCCCCCATGCATCAATGGTTGCTAAAACAAACCTCCCATGATTGTTGCAAATTGGGGAGACTCATGCATTAGGCATGCCATGTATTGCATTCCTATGATTTCCTTTAGCTACAGTTCTTGATTTAGTAGCCTAATTTTCTAGATTTATGTTTATGTTTGCTTTATGCTGGCTTATTATTTGGATGGATTTGGAAATTTCCTAAAGTTGTTAGTTCAATGCCTGAATGTTAGGTAAAACTTCTGTCATTCTGTGGTTCAGACAGGTTCGGATGATCTCCCTCTTCGAAGTGCCTTGATAAATGTCATCTTCCACAAAACTTGGAGCTTGGATATTGAAGGATCCTCAGAATAATTTTGGTGAGAAATGTAATCGCAATTCAAAGTAACTGGATTTTTCCTTTTGACATTTGTCTCTGGTTTGATATCACCATCTGCTTTGATGTGTGTTGTTTGCATTTTAACATCATAAGCAGATTCAGTGATTGTTCATTTCAAAATTTGCTTCCCAAGTATGGAAGAAGGATCATCAGGAAGATCTCCTCCTGGATGATATTACACAATTCTCTGCAAATAGTTGGGTACTTGCAGATTTTCCGGAAGATCTATTTTTAATATGTGGAATTTATTTTAAGGTCTATTTTTAATACATTGAATTTATCAACTGTTGACTTCCTTAATTTCAGCACATATATGTGTACATTTTCCCTCTTTTTTATAAGTAAATCCATAATTTCGGCAGATTTATGTAATTATAAGTTCTGTAATATGTTCAGGAGGCACTTAAACTTAATTACGCCAGTGAATCAATTTGGCAAGCAGATTGGGTTATGAAAAAGAACGATTTTCTTATTAAATATCCTTTTGGCTGTCCACGTCTGGCATAAGTTGTGACGTATTAATTATTTTATTTTATTTTTGTAACTTCTCCCCACTCCCCCCCCCCCGCCTCAAAAAAAAAAAAAAAAAAGAAAGGAAAGAAAACGGAGAGAAAAACATATTGGTCTTTGTTTCTCCCTTAGCAGCTAGTTCACATGCAGATGGGGTAAATATAGCAAGGCAGGGAACTTTTCCTTAGAAATTGGTCAAAATTGAGTCCTAATTGTTGACTTCGGAAGTTGCCTGCTTTTAAAGTTTTTTCTTTTCCCCTCAAAGTGGACTTTTCCCTCTGTAAACCAGTGAATGTACTGATATGTGATCTTTATTGGCGTTACTTTTACTGATCCCACGGGACATCTTACAGAATATCACAATTGGCTCAAAATTTTTTATAGGGCTGCAAGCAAACGGACCTGAGGCATGTATCTGGCTGTTTTTGGTCACTAGGTTGCAAGAAGCGTGTATGCTTGGCTCAGGCATCAGTCTTTCCAATAATTTGTGTTTTCTCTTAGCTTGGCTATCAGATTTCATGCCTGAAAACTTATTATCACTGTTAGATTTTATGCACACCTTTCGGGAATTCCAAATCTTAGTCATCGACTTTCCATGCCCTAATTTTTTGTGGTTGAATAAATGCGGTTAGTGATTGATTAGATTTTGTTACTCAAATGTGGCACCGAAAAGCAAGTAGGATGTGCCATGCCACATCAAAACACATTTCATAAGTGCACTGGTGGAGACATATGATTACTTGATTGCGTGTAACTTTATCTTTCATCACATTTTTATTAGCCTTCTTATAATTTTCTATGTGGCAAAATAGCAAATGTGAGCTACCTTAGGCTTGCTAAGAAAATGAATTGAGAAATAGAGATGGATAAATAGCTTTGTCTTGTTGTTCAGTGACTTTAATGGACCTGAGTAATCATTTTTCATCATCATATGATTTGAAAATATTATAATCTCTTATCCCACTTGTTTTTGGTCGTGCAGCTCGCTTTCAGTATTTGCATTGCACCCATTGTACCTGAGAGTACATGCCCTTTCAAATTCTATTCCAGAGGAGATCAAGGTGGTCAATGTAACCATCCCGTTGTTTGTTTAAGCGTGGATAACCTTGCCTGAGAACTGTATATATCATGGCCTTTATTTATTCCACATTTTTTATGGGAGTAGGTTGTATTTTACCACCTTCCTCAACAATGGTATTTCAGTGTGCCGGAGACTCGAACCAGGTCCAACAGACCTGTGGACTTGACCAAATATATTTTAATTTCACCTTCTGGAGAACCATGTGTATTGACTGGTGCTAAGTAGATGATCTTCTGTCTAATTTTTTCTTTTTCTAATTTCTATGATGCCTGCTGCAGCATGAAGTCCAAAGGGCGAAAGAAGAGCTGGTTAGAAAGGTATTCCATGCTTGAATTGTATAATTAATATGGCATTATGATGGGTTATCATAAAGCCTGTGCTTGATGATTCTGTGATTGGCAAGCACTGGTAATTATCTAGCAAGAAATAACTGGTTGCCGTTGGTTACACCAACAAAATTGAAGTATTTGTTTGTCATGTACATTTTGAAATATCTGGGAATCCTGTACCATTCTTCTCTCTCTCTCTTTAACAAAAGATACTGCTGCGTGCATTTTTTCGGTTCCAGTTTTGTTATGTGTAGGATGTGGATTATGAGGCTACCATGGCCACAAAGCTTTCAATTCCGAGAAGGTTTTTTTTATCTTGAGAAGGATACGATACTAAACTCAAATTTTTCTCTGAGACTGAGGTTATACATTTACAGCATCCTCTTCTATTGTGGCTAGAGTATATTTATTTTTGCCCTTCAAACTTCCTCGTTGGGTATAGTTCACTCAAATGTTTATTTAAATCTCAATGCAATTTTTGACTCTTCTTATTTATCTGTCTCTATGTCTGATTCTTCTCCTTGTCTTCTTGGGGCACTGGACAGGATTGGCTGAATCCTTGTCCAGCATTTTGTTCTCTCCGGGATTTTTTTGAAACATCAGACAACAGTCGATGGGGTCGATTTTCTTCTTTTTCAGATTTTCTTCTTTTTCAAGAGAGAAGGTGCATATACTTTAGATCTTCCTTCAATGATTTTGATAGTAGACTGTTGTTGTTATTGGTTTTGGTCAAATAAAAGATGTTCCTACGAAATGGTTTGTTAAATAAGGTCATGTATTTTTGCAAGTAGACTGATCTAGGAGATTGGGACTCCTCACTTCTAAATTATAATCCAAGACATTCCCCCCCTCCCCCCTCTTTCCTCTTTATTCAGCTTGAGAAGCTTGTGTCAAAGGACAGCATCCACTATGAAATAATTTGCTTACATTATTATATCCAAATCCAGTTGCATTTACAAGCAAGTCCATCCATCAGTCTTAACTTATCCGTTTTTATGTACCATGCATGGCCCAAGTTGGCAATAATCCTGTTACTTTTCTTTTATTGTTTAAATGACGGTTGGCAGAAGCTGCAGAATATGCAAGAAAGAAAGGAGTGGTGCTGAAAGGAGATCTGCCTATTGGTGTTGACAGAAACAGTGTGGATACGTGGGTCGACCCAAATCTGTTCTGGAGGAACACATCTACTGGGGCACCTCCTGATTATTTTGATAAAAATGGGCAAAATTGGGGATTCCGACTTGTAATTGGGAGGTGATGTCAAAAGACAATTATGCTTGGTGGCGTGCCCGCTTAACACAGGTTTTTTTCTTAGTATTGTAGTTCCTTTCTCCAATGGCTTCTTGGTTTCTTAATTTTTTTTTTTTTTACTTGAGTACTGTATGCTTCAATTAAATTTCTTATTCTTGGTGTCTTATACATATGGCAACGTATTTCACTGCTTATAGGATTGATCACATACTTGGATTCTTTAGGATCTGGGAGCTTCCAGAACATGCAATGACGGGTCTTGTTGGGAAGTTTCGACCCACTATTCCTTTATCTCAGGTCCTTAGCACCACCAGAACATGCAATGACGGGTCTTCTTCTTCTTTACATTTCTGCAAGGCATTTATGTCATTCATCCGTGGGCACACAATGTTCTCACTGTAGGAAGAGCTTGAAAGAGAGGGACTGGGACTTTGATCGCCTGAGACGTCCATATATTCGGCAGGAATGTTTACAGGTTTCTTAAATTTCTTCTCGGAGATACAGTTAAATATTACTTGTATCTTGTAACTTTCCTTTCCTCTTGAATTTGGGGATAAATTTGGTGCTTCTTGGATGCCCTCAACCTCAGTCCAAGTTAACTAAGTCACTCTCAGCATTGCTATCTTAAGCAATAAACTTGAATATGATATGGGATTACTTCCTTCAATCTATCGATAATCCAAATCCCAAAAAATTCTTAAAAGATTACTTCTCCTAAATCTTAAGAATGCGGTTCTTGGGGATAAATCTAATCTCCTCATATCCATTTAGGATTACCATTCCTAGATGATATCCAATAAAAAGACATAATCCTAAATTGAGGATTATATCTAAACTAATATAAATAGAGAATGATTTTGTTTCTAGAATAAACATCCTAGAAAAGAAAAATAAAAATAAAATGCTCAAAAATGCTCAAAAAGGCTTCTCCAAATCCAATTATAATTAGGAAAACAAGCTCTATATTAACCTATACATACTTGGATTATAATTTAAATTATCAAATTGAAAATATACATAATTCTAGTGGAATTTGGATTATAATTTAAAATAATCAAAATTAAGAAAATATATAATTCTAGTAGAATTTGGATTTCAAATAATCTTCTATAAATAAACCCTTTGGTGAAGTCTTTACCCACATTATTCCAACAACAAAAACTTCTCTATTCTCCTTTTCTCTCGAGCTATGGCACTCAGTTTTCAATCATTTGTTTCCTCATTTTTGCTACTAATATTCGTGTCCTTCACGTTTCTTCCTTCTGACCCAATTTATGCTAATCCATTGTCAATGTGTCATTTTAATTGAATATACCAACTAGGAGATTCAATATCTAATACAGGTAATTTAATTCGCGAGAGTACAATTGGTGTTGGAACACCGTTTGCTAAGCTTCCTAATGGGGAAACTTATTTCAAGAATGCAACCGGACGTTGCTCGAATGGATTGTTGATGATCAATTATTTGGGTATGTAATTTTTTTTTTTTTCTGTTCATACTTAGTTTTTATCTTACTTAATTCATTACTCAAATTATGTACTCTAAAATTTTTGCAGCGATGGCGACGAGCTTACCTTTCCTAGACCCGTACATGAATACGAGTGGAGACTTTGGACATGGAGTAAATTTTGCAGTTGCAGGCTCTACAACACTGCCTGTGGATTTTCTAGCCAAGAAAAATATTTCAACTATGGTTACACATAGTTCACTTGAAGTACAACTTGGTTGGATGTCTACACATTTTAACTTTACTTGTCATAACGAAAGAGGTTACTGGCTCTACTAAATTATACGTTGTTATTAATTAATATAAAAGTTATTGAGTTGTTGTAGTGAGATGTTTTTTATTTACACATTGGTGGTCTTTATTACCAGATTGTTTGGAGATGCTTAAGAGTTCCCTTTTCATGGTTGGAGAGATTGGAGGTAATGATTATAATTATGCTTTCTTGGGAGGTAAAACTATGGAAGAGATAAAGGATATCGTACCCGATGTTATACAAGCCATTACTGACGCTGTTAGAGTGAGAAGTTTTCCTAAACCTTATTATATTTCTATTTTTTCTAAAGGTTGTCTAAATCATTCTTTACTACTTTCTTCGAATATAATTGTCTTTTGTGTGTGTGTGTTTGCATAGACTGTTATTCAATATGGAGCTGTTCGAGTGGTGGTTCTCGGTAATTTTCCAATAGGTTGTTTTCCACTTTACCTTACTGTTTTTGAGGCTAACGACACGACAGCCTATGACGAGCATCATTGTTTGAAAGAGCTAAATGGCCTATCAATCTACCACAATAATCACTTAAAGAAGGCCATTAAAGAATTAAAACAAGAATTTCCTAATGCTGTCATTGTATACGGCGATTACTATAATGCTTTCGAATGGCTTTTCGTGGAGGCCCCATATATTGGTTAGTATCCTCTTCACTAGTATTGCGAAGTAGAGATTACTCATAAGATGGCTAGTTAATTAAATTTATTTTATTGTGATAACAGGATTTGATGACACATCTCTTCAGAAAGCATGTTGTGGCATTGGAGGTAAATACAATTTCAATCTATTCAAAAATTGTGGAGTTCACGAGGTGTCTGTTTGTTTAAATCCAAATGAATTCATCAGTTGGGACGGGGTGCATTTAACGCAACATGCTTATCTAATTATGACTAGAAGGCTTGTCGAGGACATGCTACCCCAACTTCTTTGCAATTTTATTTAGATGAATTTCGAATTAGTTAGAATATAATTGTCGACGTTCAATTTCGGCCGACCGTGATTCGTTTTGGGCCGCGGTGAGTCAATCCAAAAATACCGAGAAGAAAGGAAAAAACCCCCCAAAATTCCAAGCATGTACACCAGAATCTTTAGGTGGTTCGGCCAGAACGATGCCTAGTCCACGACCGCCGTCTGATTATTCTCTCAGAGTGGCGATATCTAATTATTCCTCCTGTCCCTGCCCCTCATGGTCTCTCTGACTCTCATTTATACTGAGGGGCTTTTACAATTCAGATAACATATAAAAATACAGTGATTGTATAATGGGGGACAAACAGTTCTTATCGCCTTCACAAGACCGGGAGTGGGATCCTCATTACGAGGGGCATGGGCTGTTACAGATAAAGTGATCGGACCCTACCTCTGACTTCTCAGCAGCTTTGCCACTCATGCGAGCTGGAGGTTTTAGGCCGGCGACCTGGATGGTCCAGCGATCTGGAGGATATTTTAGGAGCTCGTTAGTCGATTGCCTGGAGCTCGTTGGGGGATTATCGGGAGCTCGCCATATGCTAGCTTTACGAGTTCCAGATTTTTGGTGGAGGCTGGACTTTCCTTGACGAGGCCGTCCGGGCCTTCTTGGCCTTGGGTGATTGGGCCGGTCTATCGGACCGAGTCTGGCCCATGCGGGGTGATGCGGGAGATACATATAACATAAGCCCCCCAGTTAGCGGCGCGATCTTCGCGCTGGGAACTGACGCGTGCCAACTGTTCTTCCATCCCTCCGACTTCTACCCAATTACTTTAAGTCTCGTCGTTCCACGCAGCACGCTTTGTCGGCAGCGCATTTAATGCGCACCCCCTCATTTCTGCGCATGATTACGCTCGTGGGACCCACAAGCTGTTGTGCGGCCGCTGGATGCGGAGCATGTGATAAGTCGTCATTTGATCCGACGGTTGGGATGGACCAGGCCATCAGTATAAATAGTGGGGAGTGTCCACCCGCTTCTTCTTTCACGCTAT
Organism: Diospyros lotus; assembly: GCF_014633365.1. Taxonomy (NCBI): domain Eukaryota; kingdom Viridiplantae; phylum Streptophyta; class Magnoliopsida; order Ericales; family Ebenaceae; genus Diospyros; species Diospyros lotus. The sequence goes on from NC_068350.1 coordinate 34,114,489, forward strand.
TTTGAAACTCCCTCAAACCTTTGCCTCCTTGCTTTCTCTTTCCTCTCTCGAGGCCTCCATTATCGCCGTGCTTTCAAACGTCTGCCGTTCTCGTCCGGTGCTTGGTACGAGTCTCCATTCAGACGTCAGGCGCAGCTTTTAGGTAAGTTTGTCGTGACTTTCTTTTTCTTCTTGTGAGGCCGTCCACCGTTGGTTAGCCGTCGGTGGTTTCTCTGGCTTCGTCGATTGATGTCGTTCTCATTTTTGGAGAAACGGCACGATTTAGTTTGGCGTTTGCTGGGCCTTTGGGCCCAATGACCTTAGGATTAGCTTTTCATGGAACACCGGGCTTGCGGCTGTAGCCCCTCCGCCTTAGGCGGTACCCCTTTGCGAAGTGCTCGGCCTGGAAGACCTAGGGGATGTTTTTTTAGGGTTTTTTTTCTAGATTCTTGAGGTCTGGTTCGCGACTTGCGACCTGACTGTTCTCTCTTTTCCTTTGTAGATGTCCGACCAACACCGTGGAAATTCAGGTCAAAAGCGCTGCAATTATATCGTAGGAGAAAACGACACTTCGAACTCTGAAGATTGTCTCATTATGGAGGGCCAAAATCTTGAGGGTGCGAGCTCGGGGTGCAGGGAGGTCGCCGTCCCGACCTCTCTGGAAACCGAGCTGAAGGTTCAAGATCAGATCGCTGGTGGGAGTGCTGATCTTGCGGTCTTCAAGAGATTCTCATCCAAGGCCAAGCCTCACGAGGTGATGACTTGTGCTCAGGAGTTTCGTCTCCCCAGGACCTGCCGAATATACATCCCTACTTCGAGCTCCCATGCAGCCTACCCGCCAGTCAATTTCGTAGCTATTAGCCCCCAACACCTCGAGTCCGGTTTTAGGTTCCCAGTAGCCCCGTACCTTATTGCCCTTTTGAACGACGTCAAGCTCGCCCCCTTTCAACTAACACCGAATTCGTATGCCCAACTCACTTCTTTGGCCGTCTTATTCCTTATAAATAAGCTTCCTCTCCCTTCGCCAAAACTGATAAGATTTTTATTTTCTTTCAAAAATGCCAAAGACGGGCTGTATTACCTGGTGGCTCGTCCTTCCCCGTACAAGGCCGCCCTTCCTCAGGGTAAAGCGAATGGGAAGTCTAACGTGGGTGATTACAAGTCCAGTTGGTTCTTCGTGTCTTGCCCTTCCTTTTCTCTACTTAGGAATTGTAGCTTCGCACTGACCCCTGGTAAGAGAATATGAGCTCTCATAAATCTTTCCTTTGTTTCGAGAGTGCTTGTTTTAACTTGCTCATGTTTTGATGCAGATTTTGGGGGGAAGAAACCAATTTTATCGGCTGAGAAGACTGATATCCTTGGCAAACTTGTGGCTGCGGAGTCGAGTTCGGAAATTCTTGAACTTTCGGACGAGCTACTTCGCGAATACGAGCTCGCCCCTCCTCTTGGCACCGAGACTATCGAGGGAGATCATTTCAGGGACTTGGGTACGGAGATTCTTCCTTCCGGCTTGTAGGTCGCCGAACCGAACAGTTCAAGAGGGGAAGCCGACCAAGACGATAACATGGTTGATCTCGAGCTCCTCCAACCGAAGCGTCCTAGGGCGAGGTCGAGCACTACGTCATCCATGACCCCGAGCTATAGCTCGCGGGATGGCAGGTCAGAGCAGCCGCAGCCGTAATCGCGCCCTCAGCAGCAGCAAACCCAACAGCCGCGCGGGGGGGGGGGGCAGCAGGAGCAGCGGCAAAGAACTCTGCCCCGTCAGCCCCAACAGCCAAAGCAAGCTATCTGCAGCTGGGGCATCGGCCCCCTGCCTCCCGAGACCACGGTTCGAGTGGAGCCCGTGGGAAGGAGGTCGCAGTGGAGGTTCGAGACGCTCCTGCCGCCAGCTCAAAACGGAGGTAGGACCAGCTGCAACAGGGGGAGGATATCAGGGCCAAACGGGTCAGGGTCCGTGAGAAGGAGCTGGCCCTGGAGGCCCTGCCAGGAGGGGTCTTTGTTGGTCCCCTCCTGGATTCCGTGCCCGACTTCCTGGGTCCGAACTCGAAGCCCCTCAACGACCCGAAGTTAAAGGGAATCTCCTTTTGTGATTTTGTGGCCCGTCACAGCCTGGTGGTAAGTGGGAATTCTTCGTACCTTGGTTCCTTAGCCTACTCTTTAATGAGCTAACATTTCTTCTTTCGCAGACTTCTCTTGCTGCCGTGAAGCTCCGAGCTCAGTACAAAGATTTTGAGGAGTAGCTTCAGTCGGTGAGCATGTCCCGTTAGGCCGAAATAACGAAGCTTGAGGACGAGAAGAACGCCCAAAAGGCCGAAATAATGAAGCTCTCGGACGAGAAGAAAGATCTCCAGGTCGAGCTCATTGCCACTCAAAAGGAGGTGGAGGGTTGCTTGACGCGTCTGAGGATGGAGGTCCAGAAGAATAAAGATCTCGACGAGGAGCTTCGCAGGTCGAAGAACATGTGGGAGCAAGCCAACTTCGGGCTCACCGGCGAGCTAAATAGAGCGAAGGCGGAGTTGTGGAAGGCTGATGAGCGACTCAAATTAACCGAGGCGGAGCTTAGGGCGGCAAAGGACGAGCGGACACGGGCGGATGATCGTGCTGTCCGATGCGAGGAGCTTGCCAAGAGGATCATTGACGACATAAGGGCAGAGGTCGGAGAGCGGATGGACGCTGCGCGTAGGGAGACCAGATCCGACACCTGCTCGTCATTTCTGTACACCCTTTGGGTGAACCATCATGAGATGGATTTCTCCTTCTTTGGTGCGCAGGCTGTCGAGGAGGTGGCTCGGTATGCTGCCGAGGCCACGGAGGATGCTGACGATGCCAGTCCCCTTGACTCGTTTTTGGTCGCAACGCAAGCTCCTCAGGTTGAGGCCGAGCTATTCGGGGTCGCCGCGGCTCAGTCTGGTGAGACTACCAAGGAGCCTCCTGTGGAGGTTGCCGAGGTTTGTCCAGCCAGGGTTATCGAGGTCGATCTCCAGCCGACCCTATCTACTGAAGCTCGCCCTGTCGAGGTTGATCTTGTAGAACCAACCACCCCTCTTAGCTAGGATTCCCACATGTATATATATATATATATATTTCTTTTGTAACGTGAGCTTCATCTAATAAAAAAAATTGGCATTTTGTGCACGTTGCCTCAGATTTCTTCGCGAACTCAAGTTAATTCTGACGAGGTTTTGGCATAACGATTCTTGAACCAATTTCGATGAGGTGACTTGAAAGTAACTTCTTCATGGTATAACTTGAAAATCATTTCAACAAGACTCCCATATTTTTGAAAGATTCACTGATAAGGAACTTTTGAGTATGTAACTTGATAACGAACTGTTCAAACATAGGTCTAAGTAGATCCGGAGTTTTATCAGCTCGTAGACTAACGCTTTTTAACTAGCTCGTTGATGATAGTTGTAATAATCAGCGCGAACACTCATACTTAGGCAATTTCCAGGAAACCCCATTCAGCATATTTTGACAAAATAATGAGAGCCTTGCCGAGATATATGTAAAGTCGGATGGCCTTGAGATCTCGTCTAACATGTAGTGGCTGAGAAGCTCGTTATAAGGCGTTTGCCTGGCAGGTCGCGAATAGTCTTATTTAGCCAAGTTAAGACGGACCTCAGCTGATAGGGTCCAATACGCAAAATTTGCTAGGATATGAGATTATGCCATGGCCTCGGCTGGCATGTTGAGGTTTTTAATAAGTTTTCAATAAATTGGGAGCGAACACTCAGGTAGGTCGCAGACCATGGCTTTAAGCCAAGATAGGAGGACCCCAGCTAGTGAAAGCGCAACCTGTACCACCAAGTTATATGTTCAAGCGGGTCATAGAGTGACCCCAACTAACACACCATGGCTTGTTATCTTGTTGACTTGTTCGGCCAGAATATGTGTCCAGGTAGGTCGCGTTACGGTCTCAGCTAACACCCAGTGGCTTCTACAAGTTTTACTTGAACTAAGAGGGAACACCCAGGTAGGTTGCAGACCATGGCTTTAAGCTAAGATAAAAGGACCTCGGCTAGCGAACCCAAGCTCGGGGTTACTTGTGGAAGTGGTTGCTCAGTAGGTTCCAAACCATGACATAAAGTCAAGATGATTGGTTCTCAGTTCGCAAACCACGACCTGAGGGAGGGACCAAGGTGAATGCTCGGTTAAGCCATTGACCGTAGCGCCGTGGCTAGGTTACTTAGGCCTCAGCTCGCAAACCATGGCTTCTCGACTCGTCGTTATGGAGGCATTCAATCGAATACCAATAAGAATAAAGTGCAATGAAAGTTTATAAATTCTAACCAGAATCATGAAAGTCATTCGTAATGAAAAAGACGGAGCATAGGCAAGAACGATTACATTTATCTGAGTAAGGACGAAGGTGTTCCGCGTTCCAAGCTCGTGGGAGAGGGAGACCGTCCATGTTTGCCAGATGATATGCTCCGTTATTCAAATTTTCTTTGATGATAAATGGACCTTCCCAGTTAGGACCTAAGGTGCCATCGCTTGCCGCCCGTGCTCCTGGGAGTACCAGGCGTAGTACTGGATCTCCGACATTGTAACGTCAGATTCGGACATTCCTGTTATAGTATCGTGCCACCCTTTGTTGATAAATGGGGATCCTCACGCGAGCTACATCTCTTGATTCCTCAAGCAGGTCCAGATTAGCCGTCAGTAGCTCGTTATTGCGATCTAAGCTGAAGGTGGCCCTTCGGTGGCTGGCCACTTTATTCTCAGCGAGGATCATAGCCTCCGACCCATACGCTATTGAGAATGGGGTTTCTCCAGTGCTGCTTCGGGCTGTTGTCCGATAGGTCCATAACACTATTTGCAGTTCATCCACCTAGGCCCCATTTCTAGCTTCAAGCTTTGTCTTCAGGGTCTGCTTGATTATTTTGTTGACTGTTTCGACCTGCCCATTGGCCTGGGGGTGATCAACGGCGGTGAAACTCTTTTGAATCCCCATTGACTCGCAGAATTGGATGAATTGCTCGCTGGTGAATTGGGTTCCGTTGTCCGTTACTATTTGCTGTGGCACTCCGAATCTGCAGATTATGTTATCCCTTGTAAACGCTTGTGTCTTCGCACTGGTGATCTGTGCGAGCTCTTTGGCCTCTGCCCATTTGGTGAAGTAGTCAATTGCCACTATGGCATGCTTGCATCCTCCGCGAGCCGTGGGGAGCGGCCCGATTAGATCCATGCCTCAAATGGCAAAGGGTCAAGGGCTGCTCATCTACTGCAGGTAAGCCGGCGGAGCTCGCGGAACCTTGGCGAACCTTTGGCACTTCTCGCATTTTTTGACCGTCTCTATGGCATCTTGCTTCACGGTGGGCCAATAAAACCCTTGTCGGAGGGCCTTTTGTGCCAGAGAGAGTGCCCCTGCATTATTACTGCAGTGGCCTGCATGAATTTCTTCTAGCACAGCCTGGCAATCGGTGTCGTCAATGCACCTCAGGAGCGGGGCTGAGAACCCCCTCTTGTACAGTCTATCATCGTAGATGCAAGATCGGGCGGCTTGAGCTCACAGGCGACGTGCTTTCAGCTTGTCTTCCGGTAGTTTTCCGTCTTGCAGATACTCCAAGATGGGGGTCATCCATGAGTTTTGTGGCGCCGTGATCAGTAGCGTTTCATCTCGTTGTTCCGTGCTCGGGGTGGCCAAAAAATCGACAGGTATGTCCCCCAAGAATCCTGCGTCCCGGGCAGTTGCTAGGCGAGCCAGAGCGTCCGCATGAGAGTTCTGGGAACGGGGGATTTGATACATTTCATATTTTTTGAAAGTGGCTAAAAGTTCGCGTACCTTCTGTAAGTATGCTACCATCTTCGTGTCTCTGGCATGGTATTCTCCCAGTACCTGGTTGACAACTAGCCGAGAGTCGCTGAAGATCTCCAAGAATTCAGCTCGTATTTCCTTTGCCAGGCGGAGTCCTGCTAATAAGGCTTCATACTCGGATTCATTATTGGTGGCCAAAAAACCGAACCTCAGGGCGCAGAGGATTTTGTGACCTTCGGGGCTTATTAGCATAACCCCGGCTCCCGCTCCTTGTTCGTTCGATGATCCATCAACGTATAGTTCCCAGGACGGTCCTTTCAGGTTTTCCGGCTCCTCGTCAATTGGCCCAGTAAACTCGGCAATGAAGTCTGCCAACGCTTGACCCTTTATTGCCGTCCTTAGTTTGTACTTTATGTCGAACTGAGCGAGCTCAATAGACCATTTTAGTAAGCGGCCTGAGGTATCTGGTTTTTGGAGGATTTGTTTCAATGGGTATTTGGTCAGGACTTCGATCTCATGAGCTTGAAAATAGGGTCGCAGCTTCCTTGATGCCACTATTAGACAGTAAGCCAATTTTTCAATTGGTGCGTACCTTGTTTCTGCATCGATTAGGCTTTTGGAGACGTAATAAATGGGGTGCTGCACCTCTTCTTCCCCCCGAACGAGGGCCGCACTGAGAGCCTGTTGGGATACTCCTAAGTACAAGGTCAACCTCTCTCCCTCCTTAGGTTTGGCGAGCAATAAGGCCCGTCCCATGTACTCCTTTAGTTGTTGGAATGCGAACTCGCATTCTTCTGTCCATCTGAAGTCTTTCTCATTTTTTAGAAGCTCGAAGAACGGGGCACACTTGTCAGTTGCCTTTGAAATGAAACGGCTCAGAGTTGCGACCTGACCATTGAGGCTTTGCACCTCCTTCTTTCTTACGGGCGACCTCATGTCGAGCAGAGCCTTAATTTTGTCTGGGTTGGCTTCAATGCCTCTGTTGTTTACCATAAACCCAAGAAATTTTCCAGAGGCTACACCGAAGGTGCACTTGAGTGGGTTGAGCTTCATCTGATATCTCCTGAGGACTCCAAACGTTTATCTTAGATCGGAAACGTGGTCCGTCACTTGCTCGGATTTTACCAGCATGTCGTCAACGTATACTTCCATGGTTTTTCCGATCAGTGTTTCGAACATCGTATTGACCAGCCTCTGGTAGGTCGCGCCAGCATTCTTCAATCCAAAGGGCATGACCTTGTAACAATAGAGCCCCCGATCGGTTATGAACGAGGTGTGCTCTTGGTCCGTGGGGTTCATGGGGATCTGGTTGTAGCCTGAATAGGCATCCATGAAACTAAGGAGGCGGTGACCAGCCGTTGCATCCACGAGCTGATCGATTCTGGGGAGAGGAAAACTGTCTTTAGGACAGGCCTTGTTCAGGTCGGTGAAGTCGATGCAGGTCCTCCACTTCCCGTTTTTCTTTTTTACTAGGACCGGGTTGGCCACCCAGACTGGATAGTGGGCTTCCTTGATGAAATTATTTGCCAAGAGTTTGTCCACTTATTCTTTAAGAGCGGCATAACGCTCCGGAGTCATTGGCCTCCTCTTCTGGCGCACTGGCCTGTAGCTTGGATCTACATTGAGCCCGTGTGACATGACTTCTGGGGCGATTCCCACCATATCTTCGTGGTTCCATGCGAATACATCAAGGTTAGCTTTAAGGAAATTTGTAAGTTGGGATTTTACCTCGGGGGCTAGACTCTTGCCTAGCTTGAGGTGCCTTTTCTCGTCTGCCTCGCCGACTGAGATATCTTCGAGCTCTTCCATGGGACCGGTGGGTTTTTCGCAGTTGACCTCGCGGGGATCAGGTCGTGTTTAGCCTCCCATTGGCCGGTTGATCGCGGGCCGACATTTGCGATGATATTTACCTTCTTTCCCTTTGCTCCCATTTTCAGGGCGTCCTCATAGCAACGTCTTGCGAGGTGCTGCTCACCTCGTACACACCCTACACCGTCGGGGGTCGGGAATTTCACCGTAAGCGACCTGGTTGAAGTGACTAGATCCAGGTCGTTCATCGCCGGCCTTCCGAGTACAACGTTGTATGCTGAGGGGCAGTCAATTATTAGGAATTCTGCCAAAGTAGTGGCCTGACGGTTCGCATCCCCGATGGTGAGGGGAAGGCTGATCCGATCGACGGGAATCACTGCGTCCCCCGTGAACCCATAGAGTGGCTTTGGGGACGAGCTCAACTGTTCCGGTCCCAAACCCATCTGATCGAAGCATGCTCTGTACATTACATTTACCGAGCTGCCCGTGTCCACCATTATCCTTCGCACTTCGGAGTTCCCGACTTGGGCTCGTATAACGAGTGCGTCGTTGTGCGGCTAATGGACGTCTCTGGCGTCTTTTTCCGAGAAAAACATCTTCTCTGGGATTGGGTTACCCCTAGGCCGCTTCGCGGGAACCGGCTGTTCGCCCGATCTTGCTAGCAAGACATGGTTGGCCTCTCGTATGTATTTGTCGCGGGATTTGTGGGAGGATCCTGCGAGGTGGGGCCCGCCATGGATCGTGTAGATGGTTCGTACAGCCGGTGATTGGTCATCATCGGTGGGGGGCTGCTGCTATTCTGGCGGCTGGCTTGGTTGATTAGTCGGCCGCACCACGTAATCTTTCAAGCGACCTCTTCTTATCAGATCTTCGATGGCGTCCCTTGGGGCCCAGCACTCCGAGGTGTTGCGACCCGCCTCGTTGTGGTATGCGCAAAATTTTTCTTTGTTTCGAAATTTGTTTGGGGTTCTTAACGGGTTGGGCTTCCCGAATTCCTCTTTGTTCCTTTCGATGGCGAAGATCCTTTCTTGGGGGTCTGACAGGGCACAGTAGCTGTCAAAGCGCTGTGATCTACGAGGTCGCTCATCTCCCTCTGCCTTCTGAACTCGCTTGAACACTTCATTGCTCGAGCACTCCCCCCGAGCTTCTCTTCCGGCGTCTCCGTTGTGCCTTCTCTTATTCTGGTTGGAGCCCCCAGCTTCTTCTCTCGACCCGACGGGTTTCTTCGTCCCGAAGGCGTCTTCCCATCGGATTTCCTTGGAAGCTCGTTCATAGAATTCCCCCAGGTCTTTGACCGGGGTTCGGTAGATGCTCTCGTAGAGCTTTTCGTCTTTTCGGAGGTCGGCGGAGATCGCCGTTAGGATACTTTCATCCGAGGGATCCTCGACGTTGCTCACCTCGCACCTGAACCTGGCGATGTAATCCCTCAGTGGCTCGTTTGCTTTCTGGAATACGGTGGCGAGGTGGCAAGGTGGCGCGAGCTGCCTCCTTAGAGCCCTGTATTGGTTAAGGAACCTCTGTTGGCACTCTTCCCAGCTGTTGATGCTACAAGGCGGAAGGCTTCTGAACCAAGCTCGGGGGATGTCTCCTAAGATTGCTGGGAAGGCGCGATATTTAGCTAGCGAGCTGGTTGTCTGTAGATCCATTTGCACGTTGTACGCATCCAGGTAATCATAGGGGTCGCTGTCCCCATTATATTGTGGCATGCTCAGGACCTTAAACCTCTAGGGCAGGGGTTCGAGCTCAATCTCTCTGGTGAACGGCGTCCTATCCCCACGGCCATTATTCTGGCTGCGGACTCCTTATCGTTCTTCCAGCTGTCGCACCCTTTGATACAGCTCTTCCACAGTTGAGTCCGGTCCTACTGATTGCTGGGCTTGCGATCGCCTACTTCTTTCTCGGACTGGGGAGCGGTGAATTGGGGACGGATAGTTATCCCCGATATCCTCTTCCGCGGGTGGGTGTCTCTCCTCCCGCGGTTGGCGGACCCTGCGAGGCGACGCCGGTGGATCGTGGACAGCCCGTGCTTGAGCTTGGGCCAGAATTCTGACCGCGTCGGTGAGTTGCGTTACCGTATTCTCCAATGTTTCCTGGCGCTGCTGCCAGTCCCGAATCGTCTCTGTCCCAGTGATTTGGACAGTAGGCTGGACAGGACCCGTGGTGGTATGCCCGGAGCGTCTCCGGCGGGCGGCGGCAAAGGAGTATCGGCTGTCGGGGCAACGGGTCCTCCATTTGGTGGTAAGTCTCGTGGTCGATCGTGGTGATTTTCAGGTGGGTCGACCGCCGCCTCGGAACTTCGAGTATTCCTTCCTCTAGCCATGGCTATTGATTAGAGCGTCCCCTTCCTCTAGCGCCAAAATGTCGACGTTCAATTTCGGCCGACCGTGATTCGTTTTGGGTCGCGGTGAGTCAATCCAAAAATACCGAGAAGAAAGGAAAAAACCCCCCAAAATTCCAAGCGTGTACACCAGAATCTTTACATGGTTCAGCCAGAACGATGCCTAGTCCACGACCGCCGTCTGATTATTCTCTCAGAGTGGCGGTATCTGATTATTCCTCCTGTCCCTGCCCCTCATGGTCTCTTTGACTCTCATTTATACTAAGGGGCTTTTACAATTCAGATAACATATAAAAATACAGTGATTGTATAATGGGAGACAAACAGTTCTTATCGCCTTCACAAGACCGGGAGTGAGATCCTCATTACGAGGGGCATAGGCTGTTACAGATAAAGTGATCGGACCCTACCTCAGACTTCTCAGCAGCTTTGCCACTCATGTGAGCTGGAGGTTTTAGGCCGGCGACCTGGATGGTCCAGCGATCTGGAGGATATTTTAGGAGCTCGTTAGTCGATTGCCTGGAGCTCGTTGGGGGATTATCGGGAGCTCGCCATATGCTAGCTTTACGAGTTCCAGATTTTTGGTGGAGGCTGGACTTTCCTTGACGAGGCCGTCCGGGCCTTTTTGGCCTTGGGTGATTGGGCCGGTCTATCGGACCGAGTTTGGCCCATGCGAGAAATACATATAACAATAATCAATTCATTAAGTTTGTCGTTCTTCTTTTTTAGTACTGTTGATAGATGTTAGGAACTATAAACTGTAACCTCGTTTACTCCCCATAAAATTTGAAATGGTATTAATTTTAATTTTATTTTTTGTTTGTATTTTGAATGTGTTATTCTACTATTTAATAATAAAAAATTATATAATAAAATTGGAAAAATAATAATAACAAAAAATTATATAATAAAATTGAGAAAAAATAATAATAAACTTTATATTATTTATTTTATTCCTTCTTCTCATTTTATTACACCACAAATGAAATCAAGATTGGTAATTAAAGTGATATTTTTATATCAATATGCTATTTTATGTAATCCATCCCACGTATCCAAATATCAAAAGGTCAAACGGGATGTTTCGCTCATCGTTGTGACCACTTATAAGTTATTGGTGAAAGTTAAACGGTATATAACTTATTTAGTTATACGTTTATTAAAAGTTAAAGATGTGACGATATGAATTTATCTTAATTTTTTTTAAACATGCTCTGATACCACTAATCGTGATGCTTTTAATTTTTCTCAATTTTTCCTTTAGACAAGTTCTGATAATTATAACGTCCCTATCATCGGAGATGTGTCCGTCGGAAAAGATGGCATATACGCAAAACCCATTTAAAAGCATCACTCATATTTCCTACTATTAACAACGGAAGCTATACTCATACAACACTACTTATATAGGCATATAAATATTAGGGTCCACATACCCATCATATCCCATCAGGGGTACAACCTAGAACATAAACATAATGTATCTTAGTATTACACATCTCAAAACACACCCTCAATGACCTTTTGATTAAGATGGCTTTGTACACACTTCTATTCCACGACTTCAACTTCACTTGACTCACCCACCTCTTTAGCCTTGCCCTTACTTGAGCAAAGGTTGGGACAAGTTCCTATACACGTAGGTGTGTCGGGTAGTGATTCAGGTATGTCTATCAATTGGATAATAGTTGGGCTAAGGACCCCATAGTTTTGAGGGATAATGATAGGTGACAAGCTTCGAGTATAAGCCGTGAGGTGGCATAGATTTGCTTCGAATATGTGTTGTGCATTTAAGTAATGAAGGAAGTGAGTTGTATCTCTTAGTGATTTGACTAGTCAGGTGCAAATTTCAAGGATGAAATTTCTGTAAAGGTGGTAGAATATAATACCCCAAGATTTTAAAGAAATTTTGGGTGGAAAAGATTCAGATGATAAGATTTTACAAATAACTCGAGTGGTTCGAAGAACTAGAGTTCATATAAGAACTAAATTAATATGTGACCAAATCAACAGTAAGGAAATGTTCTAGAACTTGGATGTTCAAGAATGAAGACATAAGATTAACAAGCGTCTCGAGACGAGATTTATGACGCTTGAAGCAATCAAAACAGAGACAATTTTTGATACACCTAAGATATAACCTAAAAAATCGAATGATCGTAAGGGACCCTTGAAAAGTTAACGGGACTATGAGGGGGCTCCGATTTTATGTAAGGATCAATTCTGAAGTAGTTTTAAGATGAAACGATAGTCTTGTGAGGACATCGAGGTAAAAAAATACTTATCGAATAACTTTAAGTTATTAATTTTTGAATTATTAACTTTGAGTTATTAATATAATATATATATATATATATACTATAATATACGTGGAAGAAAAGTTTATGGAAGCAGCCACATGGGTTCTTTTTCCTTAGCATCTCTTCTTCTTTGATTTTCTATGCATTTACATAAAAGTGGGATCATGATTTTCAAATTTGGAATGGCTTAACGTAGGTGATGATTATATAAATTAATTAAATAGAGTTGTAAGATTGCAATTGAGGGAGTGTGAGACTATGAATAGGAAGAGTTTGTGGAGGAATAAGGGCTGTGAACGTGAAATGCGGCAAGAGAAAATAAGAAGCAAAGGGAAACTAAAGGCAGCAGTGTGGATAATTGGGAAAGAAATTGGAGAAAACTTGGCAGTGTGTATGAAGTAAGTTTAAAAATAGTAGGAATCAAATTATGGATACTTGAGATAATGTTAGATTTAAATAGTTCTCACAATTTATTATTGTAACACCCTAATTCCCGGGAGCGTTAACGTAACGTAAGATTCCGGGGATAATTTTTTTTTTCAAACAAAAATCCAACACAAAAACCATTCCCCGAAGATCCCGTTACACCTTCTCAGTATATCAACTATGAACCATTAATAAACCAAGACAGGTTCACCAACACAAATGCAGAAGCTAGATCGAAACCTCAACAGGTCATAACCAAAACCACTTTATTTATATATAAAGTTGCACCAACGTTTACATGACGTTTTCAAAAGTAAATAACATAACTGAAAAGACATAATGTAAACTATCCGCTAATCGCCGTCACTCCTCGACGATTCCTTTCCCTTTTGCACCGCTGCCTTCACCTGGAACGTTTGAATATTCCAGGGACAAAGTCCAAATTAGATGATGAATCATCTAAGTGAGAGTTCAAAACACATTTTTCATGAATAATGCAAGACATGAAATAAACCAATATACCCGGTAAGCCCTAGCTCAAGAGAATTCCCACGCGCTTAACCCTACCATGGGGAAAGAACAATCTCTCTAAAAGCTATGCCACCACACCGACTCGACGACACGACGACGCGACGCGATTCTAGCTTAAATGGGGCTGCCAACGCATCTCACCAGAATACGTTCCCACCTTAAGCATCCAGGAACCACCATACAATCCCAACTCCAAAATTTCACATGGACCACCTAGTCGTCCTAGTGCAACTTCCCTGGCCAAACGGCCTGGCACGAAAATCAAGGCGGCTATCCTGACATGCACACCTAGCATCAGATACCCCTATTATTCCGTCACGCCCTTGGAGAATTACGGCTACACTATCCAGACAACATCCTAGGCTGACATCCCACATGAACAACACAGTATGGACCACCTAGTCGTCCTAGTGCAACTTCCCTGACCAAACGGTCTGGCACGGAAACTAAGGCGGCTATCCTGACATGCACACCAGCATCAGATACCCCTATTATTCCGTCACGCCCTTGGAGAATTATGGCTACACTATCCAGACAACATCCGAGGCTGACATTCCATACGTACACATAAAACCCAAGATAATGCCACAATTCACAATTCAATGCATCGTATAAACAACATTTATAAAATGCAATGCACAGTTCAAAATGTTTAGGGACAAACCTCCCTCGTAAATCCAACCGTCACTGGTTACCATTTTAATGCACAAAACCATTTTGCATGAAATCACCATATGTTCAGATAGAACAAGCACAATAAATCAAGTTTTGGAGGAGAACCACTCACAAGAAAGCCAAATTTTGATAGCGAACAACTCACCTTGAACGAAACTCAGAACACCTCGAATCTTGTGCCCAACCTCAATTTTCGTGCAACTCCTCAAGTCTTTTAACCAAACCACCTCCTTACAGGTACTCACGCGCTGCCTAAGTGCTCTACGCGTGTGATGCCTCGCGTATGCTTTAAAAACCCTCTATCCACTAAACCCGAAGCACTCTCGTCTAGCACAAATGTATCACAACTTCGAATGAGAGAATCCTTAACCTTGAGCCCCTATTTATATGTTTAGGAAACTTAGCCACCAAGAAATATATATTCTGCAATCATTTCAAATCTTTCAAAATCTTTTCCAATCATTCCAAATCTTCTAATATTTTCTATAATCATTCCAAATCTTTTGATATCTTTTGCAAATCATTCCAAAATCTTCTAAGATTCTCTACAATCATTGTAAATCTTTTATAATCATTCCAAATCTTCTAATATCTTTTGTAATCATTCCAAAATCTTCTAAGATTCTCTGCAATCATTGTAAATCTTCTATAATCATTCCAAATCTTCTAATATCTTTTGTAATCATTGTTATCTAAATCAAATCTTTTCTTATCCAATCAAATCTTATACAAATCTTATCCTTAAAGTCATCATGAGCCTTCATCTTATCTCTAACGTCATCATGAGACTTCATCCTTATCTCTAAAGTCATTTATGAAGCTTTTTCCTGAATCTCCCAAATGCCCCTAGTAAAAAGATTTCAAGAATTACACTTTGGCCCGAACTTTTGGATAATTACACTTAGACCCTTTTCAACATGGTCCCCGGGCTAATTTTTAATTGCATTTTAGTCCCTGAAAAATGGACTAATTGCGCTAATGCCCCTAATTTTTCGGTAAATTACACTTTTACCCCCAACCTCAAAAATTACGATTTTGCCCCCGGCTCAAAAACTGAACTTCTCTTTAAAGACCTTTATAACCCTTTGAAATATCCCAAAACACTCTCTTTAAAATTCCGAAAAAATATCGTTTCAATCTCCCTCCGTCAATTTCGAAAAAACTGCACTTAGGCCCGAATCTTCGTTTTAGCTACAAACCCTTTTGTTTCTTTCAAAAACTACTGAAGGGTTACTCTATATGCCAAATATGAACTTCCTTGGGGTTCCATTGACTTCCCGGATGCCCCGTACGATAATTCGGTATTTCAGCCTAAATCACAATTGCCTTTTTTTTTTAGCTGTACCGGGAACCGTTCCCGATCCAACTTCTTTTGATGCCTAAAATCATAACTCGTATTACTTGTCGATACTATACCATTTTCCTTGGCTATCTAGGGTCCAGGGTATTCCCTCTGACTAATTCGATCGTCCAAAGTTGCGTTAGTGTACCCTATAGTCTTATTTTCCACAAAGTCCATTTATGCCCTTCATCAAATATTATTTATGACCTCAAATCATTCTCGGGTATTACAATTATCTTAGATTTTATTAAAGGAGGGTGAAGCTATAGCTTTGGCCTTTCGGATACTTTTTAACAATTTAAAGAGCAATAATTGAGGCAAGTTCTCTTTCCTCAATTTATTTTGGAAGCAAGTCGATCTTTAACCATAATGGCAAGTTCCATACTCTTATTCTTGTTATTGCAAATTTTTGTTTCTTAACTTTCTAATTTGTAAGTTCTTTCCTTTCTTGTAAGTTTTATTCTTCATTCAGAAAGCTTGCTCTTTGTAGTTCGATGTGCTTCCTTAAAGTCATGTTAAACCTTGTTCAACAGCCTAAATAGGGTTTGGTATCACCATATCTTCCTTTGAGAATGATGTTTTATTGAGAACTTGCAAGAGTTTGATATTGTCTTGCATGTATTCTGTTCTCTCATGTATGTTGCCTCAGTGTCAATTATATATGATAAATTATTATAATATGCATGGTTGATAATGTATGGAGCATGTACATGAAAAAATGTTTTTAAAATGCCTAAATGATTCATGATGTGCACAACGGATGAGTCCACAGGATATATTCGCAAAGAAAGCTTTAACTCAGAGAATGACTTCGATCCCATAATTATGATATGAACTTCGATCCCAACGTTATGATATGGACTTCGGTCCCATGACTATGATTTAAAAGATTACATATGAGCATGAATGCATGTTTCATCTTGTCATCATTTAAAGTAATGAGAAGAGGTGGGGCATGAGTGCCATAAATGTTATAACTGATTTTATTTGCCTCTCGACACCCATGATTCTTATGCTCATTTTCTTTTAGTTATACTTGCTGGGATTTGTGACTCATATTTGTTTGTATCATTCTAGGTTGAGGAAGGGAAGTTCGAGGGCAACTTCAGTGGTGTTAGATCCTTATTAGTAGATATGTTGTAATACCCCAAGAGCCCAGATAAAGGTAGTATATATCGAGGATAAGTAAGGAATGAAACAATACCAGCTAGATACCTTTTGGGTTGAATGTAGGGAAGGAACTCCCGAGTTAAGTGTGCTCAAGCTAGGGAAGCTCAAGGATGAGTGATCCCTTGGGAAGTTCGCGTAGGCCCATCAAGGTAAGTTGTTACGACCCTTCCTATCGCTCGATGTGAGATGTTACAGGTGGTATCAGAGCCAACCTAGGTCATGTGTTGGGACTGTGTACTAGCCAAAGGCTGGGGGTACTAGACTGGGGACCGTTTACTAGCCTAAGGTTGGGGGTACTGAATCAAGGACATTGGACGAGGGAGAGTTGGGACCAGTTGTAAGGTCGCATGACGAGGACGTCATGTGCTCAAAAGGGGAAAATATAATACCCCAAGAGCCCAGAGAAGAGTAGTATATATCGATGATAAGTAACCAATGAAACAACACTAGCTGGATATACCTTTTGGGCTGAATGTAGGTAAGGAACTCCTGGATTAAGCGTGCTTGATTTGGGGAAGCTCAAGGATAGGTGACTCCTTGGGAAGTTATTATGGCCATTCCTATCGCTCGATGTGGGATGTTACATATGTGTATGGGGCTCTCCCAACTGAAAAGAACTTGACAGTGTGTTGGAGACAGAGGTGTTGGTGTCATGTTTTATTGTGGTTGTCAATATACTTTAGTATAGTGTTACCCCTAAGGTATGTATTAATGGTTATTTGCACTTTCGTTGTTGTGAAAGGAGATTGGTATCAAAATACTGTGTAGGAATAAAAGAATTTATTTGGTATGAAAATTTTTGATCGTTGCAAAAGAGATTAAACATTGCTAAGCTTAAATGCTATTTGACAATGATTTAGAAAAGCTTCTCCCTATCTTTTCTCAAAACGGTGTACGTAGCTTTTAGAGTCGACCAATTATTTTATAATTTTACTCTCTAACAACTATAATATTTTAAAGCTTATCCCTCCATCCTTTATCCCTCTACCTCTATCTCCCTCTCCATTGTCGTCTCTAGCCCTATCGACGCAGTGTTGTCGCCTCTAGTGCCATCTCTTTTGGTTGCCTCCATCTCCATCTCCTTCGTCATCTCTCCATTGATGCCTTCAGCCCTATCGCAATATTTGCCTCATCGCATTCGAAACCTCCATCACCATCATGGTCCTCACCTCCATTGTCGCCTCTATCATCATCTTCATCATCGCCTCAATCCCCAAATTCTCTCTATATTTTTATATTTAATATGTATTGATAAATATATTATATATATTTAACATATAAAGTATATATAACTAAATTTAAACATAAGCATTGTATTAATATATTTTTTAATAATTATATATGATTTATTAACATATAATGATAAAAATTTTATCTGTTGGATATCAATTCATAATTTATTTTTATTAAAATTAATATTTTTATAAATTTTATATATATTATTCAGTAACATATCTATTTTATTTTATTTTTATTAAATTATGATAACTTATCAAATTTTTTAAACCGAACATATAATTATATAAATGACACCTTAAAATACATTTATCTAATGATACCTTAAAATACATTTATCCAAACATATTATCAACTTAAACATTAATTAATTTTAAAATATTACATAATTTTTAAATAAAAAAAAACTTAAAAAGCCATCTTAAAAATGAGTAAGCCAAGCATCCTCAAAATCTCAGCTTTTGAAGACCTTTTAACCCCTTTTTTTTTTAAAACAAACTGTTGGAAGTGTGAGAGTTATGAAATCAAGAGAGGCCATATACTCGTACGTGATGTTATCCTCAAGTCTGGACAAGAAGACTGTCATTTTCCCTTTAATTCTTCAATCTTCTTTTTCTCTTCTTCAATTTTCCCTATAAGAAAGAAAGAGAAAAAACAAGAAAAAAACATCTGGGTATCCATCTCCAGATTTCGCTCTCTTCAGAATCAATTACTTTCGGCTTTCAATTGTTTTACATCTTGATTTCTTTTGTTTCATCCCATAGTAAATTTTGTATCTCATTTTCTCTACAATTCGTTTCTCAATTGAGTTAAATCTAATAAATTACATCTGGGCTTTGCTAGGTCTTCTCTACTTGGATTCTTCCTGGAAAATGGTGAATCTTGGATTGATTTTGTTGTAAAAAAATAAAAAAACCTCACAAAATCCACAAACCACGAAATTAGATCGAAGAAAGAACACAAAACAGTGAGCTAAAACCAAAACGATAAACCGAAAAACAAAGTAAAAGAACTCCCTATTGTGCTCCGATGAATCGCTGACAATGGAGAAGATGAATGTGGGGCTTCAAGGCTCAGATCGATCAGTCCAAAACACACTAAGGTAAAATCAAGAATCGATCACAAAGAAAACCCAAAACCAATCCTTAGATCAAACTTGAATTTACCCAAATTGGAAGAAAATAACCCCAACCTGAGAATGAACACCAACAATCACTTGATTTCTCTTCTCCAGCTATCTCTCTCACTCGCTCTCTCTATTTTATCACCCGTTCAAAAAACCACCCCCATAAACACAATATATGTAAACAACCATCGATGGATCAGAAAGCTTCTCACAAAGATGAGGATAAGCTTCCTAGATATCCAGAAGATATGAGATGGGGGTGAGGGGGAAAAAAAAAAGAGAAGCAAATTTGGATTTGAATGGTGACGACCAAGTCTCCAACAACTTCAAATATGTTAGATCAAATAAGTTGAGTAATGGTATAATAGAGATGAGTGATGGGCTAATAGGCTAGACAAAGATAAGGAAAATGATGGGTTTTCTAATGGGCTTAGATCAAAATATGTTGGGCTTGATTCTTGTTTTGAGCAATTGGGCCAAGTCTGTTTTTCTCAAAAAAAAAAAGAAGATAAACTTACTTTATCTATCTTTTTATTGGGCTTTCTATAAATGGATTTAGACATCTCTTTAAGTCTATCAATTCCGAGTCGAAGTCTATGATAATTTTATACTTATCCAATCTTACTATCATTGTATTAGACTTGTTGGGTATCACACCCCAATAGATTTCAGGGAGTAAGTCTAGGAAATCAGTGAAATTGAGTTTTAGAATCCCTTATTACACTTAATGGGGGGCAGACTCATCTGGTGTCTGGTTCTGAATCGGTGCTTGGTTCATGGAATGTTAAGAAAGGCCTTGTGTTGAGTCCTTATACGTAAAAGGGTGTCCCAATGCATGAGCGTCCTTGTTTTGTTATGGTCGGGAGGATTCTATTTGTATGTAGCCTTAACCTTGCTTTTTTTTCTAAGAGGCTGTTGCTGTTTGAGAGGAAAAAATACAGGATTCCTTTCTGAGTGCTATCTAATAGCATGAGAGGATACCAATAATATACCAAACGGTCCAACCTCGATAAAATGTTTGTAGTAGCAATAGTAGTTTTCAACAACTTGAATCATGAATGGCTTTGGAGTTTGTTGATTTCATTGTTGTTCTTGTTGTACTATACATAATATTAATACTATTCATATTTTTACAATAAACAGAAACATACATGCTTTCAGGTTATAAGTTGTAACTTGTAAGATGATGCTCATTCGATTGTTATTGCTTTTTTATCATTATAAGGCTGTTTGACTTAGCGTTTTTTTGAATAGCTTTTAAGTGATTTAGCTTTTAACTTAAAAGTTAGATAGAGTTTAAGTTGATAATGTGTTTGGATAGATGTGCTTTTAAGCTATCAATTATTAGTTATGTGTTTAGTTTGTAAAAGTTGATAAGCTATCAGAACTTGACAAAAAGATTAAAATAGACATGATACTGAATAATATAATTAAAAAGCATAAAAATACTATTTTTGATCAAATAAATTATAAATTAATTTCTAATTAATAGAATACTTACAATTACAAGTTAATAAATTATATATAATTATCAAAAAAATATTAATACAATACTTTAGGTTTATAAATTTAGGTTTAATGCATAAAAATATTAAATATATATTTAATATTATAAAAAAATAAATATTTTTACATTTTATCAATACAATATTAATAAAATACTTACAATTACAAGTTGATAAATTATACATAATTATTAAAAATTAATATTAATAAAATATTTACAATTACAAGTTGATAAATTATACATAATTATTAAAAATTCATATTAATAAAATACTTACAATTACAAGTTGATAAATTATACATAATTATTAAAAATTGATATTAATAAAATACTTACAATTACAAGTTAATAAATTATACATAATTATTAAAAATTAATATTAATAAAATACTTACAATTACAAGTTGATAAATGATACATAATTATTAAAAATTCATATTAATAAAATACTTACAATTACAAGTTGATAAATTATACATAATTATTAAAAATTCATATTAATAAAATACTTACAATTACAAGTTGATAAATTATACATAATTATTAAAAATTAATATTAATAAAATACTTACAATTACAAGTTGATAAATTATACATAATTATTAAAAATTCATATTAATAAAATACTTACAATTACAAGTTGATAAATTATACATAATTATTACAAATTCATATTAATAAAATACTTACAATTACAAGTTGATAAATTATGCATAATTCTTACAAATTAATGTTAATAAAAAACTTATAATTACAAGTTTAAAGATATAATTTTGTAAAACTTTAAAGATATAATTTTTGTAATATCATTTCTAAATAATTATCTTTTGAGAGTCACCATAACTTGACACACAAAAAAGAAAATGGAAATGAAAGTTTTTTTATGTAAGTAACTTGACATACAGAAAACATATACATATAAAACTTGACATACAAAAGAAACAGAAATAAACTTCACATACAAAAAATACACAACATATTTTTTTATATGTTAATAAAAAAATATATACAACTGATGATCCAAACAGCCAAAATAAGTTGTATATAAAAAATATATACATATAAATACAAGAAAAGGAAAATAATACACAACATATATATATATATATAAACTGATAAGAAGAAGAAGAAGAAGGAGTTCGCAAGATGTATCAGAGGGGGAAGGATCTAGAAGAAGGAAGGAGGTTGCTGGAAGAAGGAAGAAGGAGGCGGCTAGCGACGGCCCGACTGGGAGTAGAGGCGGCGATGGCCCGAGAAAGAAGAGACCCATCAACGACGATGCCCGATCTGAAGAGGAGCCCGGAGGATCTGGAGAAGAGAAAGGCGGCAAGGACGGATCTGGAGAAGAAGGAGGCGGCAACGACGGCTTGCAGCGAAGAATCTGGAAGAAGGATCGGTGATGGCGCAACTTGGATTTAGAACGAGGCTGCTTGCAGCGAGCCCCTAGGCGATGACGATGGCAGTATGAAGAGAAGGAGGGGCGACGGCGCAGCAGCACTAATGGTAGCACAGAGGTCCTGGAGAAGATGATGAGAGAGAAGAGAGCTTTGGAGGGAGAAGATGTATCAACGGTAATGGATGGTACGCGTGTAAATATGAAAAATAATTGATGGTAGTATTGTATTTTTGTTGGTCAACTTACTAGTGTTTTCAGACAAAGCTGGGGGTAGCAGCTTTTGATAAATGCTGCTATATTAGCTTTTCTGCATGATAGTGTATAAGCTGAAATGCTCAGCCAAACGCTTAAGGTTCAAACGCTGCCAAGCGGATCAGCTCCTGTAATGGCTTATACGCGGTCAAACCGCTAAGCTAAACAGCCTCTATGTTTTCTTGCTTTCTTTGTTATGTTACCAACTTTGCTGTAAAAAAGTTGGAGATAGAATGGTTTAGGTTAATATAATAAACCAGCAATCATTTATGAATGCAAATTATTTTGATAATTCTTAGTCACCATGCAGCGTTCAAAGAGCAAAGGTAGGAGAAAATTCACAAGGAATCTATATATGTAAAAATATTGAACAAGTTCCTTTAGGAACTTGGTTTGTGAGCAAAGGTAATATTGATTTTAATACACTTACCATTATCATCCTCCCAATTTTATTATAACCATCAACCATCCTTAACTATTGTTAGGTAATAATGATTTTAATACATTTGTGTTACATAATAATATTTCAAAAGAAGATTTCAACTCCTTTGAAGTTTTTATTCATAACCTTTTTGCTTGTTGGCACTAGAATTGTCTTCTTCCTTTTACTCTATTATAATTTTCCGCACATTCTTCTGAGACTTTTTAATTTACTATTAAAATTGCAACTGTATTAGCGAAATTAGACAAATTCAACTTACTACAACTGAAGTTGTTAAATTAAGATTATTCACATTTTCTCTATATATAAAGGATCTTGTTCTCCGACGACGGGTTCGTTCGGGGGGTAACTGGCACCTACAAGCACTCTAACAGTCGAGTGAGTAAGAGAGTAAGGAGAGACAATGTATTAATAGGTTAGAAATCAGAACATAGTTTGACTCTGAAGAGAGCTAGTTGATATAGGAGGAGAATATGTCCTCCTACATGCATACGTCGTGCATTTGCAAGTGATGAGACCGACTATCTGACGTCGGTAGAGGTTCTTAGGTGGTAGTATGGTGGCGATGGGACCCTCATTAATGTGGATGAGATCCGCCATTAATGATGACATGATCTGAGCGCAGATATCAATGAGATTGCAATGATGCCGTGGCAGATTGGCGCTGAGCCAAGATTGGGTCCAAAGGGGGAATCAGGATTGGGCTTGGACGGTCCGTATATCTTCTTCAATTCATTACCGTTTTATCTCTAATATTACTTTATCTTTTGTATCAAACATTTGTTGAATTTTATTTCTTTTGTTATTCATGTGACCTTAAACTAGTGATACAAAAGGAATTTATTATATCTCAAGAGTAGTCGCTTTTGATAAAATCATTATTATATGTCATAAAATTTATCTTTAGGACAATGACATCACACTTTAAATTTAATTATTTTTATCATCATCGTTTTGTTTCTATTCTACCTTTAATTCTTTTCAATAATTTATAGGGTTCCTTACACTAACACTTCCTTAACTGTTGCTAAACATTACATAATTTCCCTTATCTAAAAAGATTATATATTATGATTGTAGATTTTGAAAATTCAACTTGACAATTCAAATTTGTGTAAACACTAACTTAGTCAGGAAATACACAATTACAATCTCACCTCTTATATTTTTCTCTTCTTTATTTTTTCAGTAGGCTTCATGTCTATGTTTGAGGAAAAAGAATAATAGATAATGAAAATTAGAATTTAAAACCCTAATTTTTGTTTTGGTTGTTTTTAACTCGTTTTTAATTTTTAAAATAATACTTGTATATTTTTATATTTTTTAAAATAAAAAAAATTATAAAAAAATTCAAAATAATAAAAAATTATTTTAACTATTTTCATCATAAATCTACTTAAAATTTTTAAAATGTGAAGAATATAACATATAAGAAGAACGAATTATTAGTAATCTTAAAATATATTTAAAATAAAAAATTAAAAATACAAAAATAACAGCACATATTTACCTTCTCTTCCAATGAGAATTCAATACGTGCAAATTCCAAAAGGTCAAAATCTCATCATCTTCTGAAGATCTTTTAACGCAGTGATATTTTTATATCTCCAAAAGGTTCCAAAAGGATCTGAAGATCTTCTAACCCTTTTTTTAATACAGACTGTTGCCCATGAAATCATGGGAGGCCATACCCATATGCACGTGGACGTGATGGTATCTTCAAGTCTGGCCAAAAAGACGGTCACTTTCCCGTGAAACCTCAGTTCAGTTCAGTTCAATTCAATTCAATTTTCCCTTCGATTCTTCAATCTTCTCTTTCTCTTCTTCAATTTTCCCTGCAAGAAAGAAAGAAAGAGAGAAAATATCTGTGATGAGTCACATGATTTTAGCCCAAAAGATCTCCCAATTGAGCGTGACGTCCATTTTTGTGCCATTTTTCTGTGTCTCTTCGAAACCAACAAATCCACCGCCAGATTCCTCTCTCTGCCCTCCGCTTCATCACAAATTCTGAATCACTTACTTCTGGCTTTCGATTGTTTTGCGTCTTGGTTTCTTTTGTTTCATCCTGGTATTTTTCTCATCCCATAGTGAATTTTGTTCAACTATAATCCATTATGGTTTGGATAGAATTAGAGTTCTAACAATTTAGAGTTGGGTTTTACTGCAATTTGTATCAACTTTTCTCTACAATTTGTTTCTCAGCTGAGTTGAATCTGATGAATTACATCCGGGCTTTGCTAGGTCTTCTCTGCTCGGATTCTTTCCCGGAAAATGGTGAATCTTGGTTTGATTTCAGGGATCAAGTCTAAGAAATCTGTGAAATTGAGTTTCAGAATCCCTTATTACACTCAATGGGGGCAGACTCTTCTGGTGTCTGGTTCTGAACCGGTGCTTGGTTCATGGAATGTTAAGAAAGGCCTTGTGTTGAGTCCTTGTCATGAAGGTGATGAGCTTGTTTGGCGTGGAAATGTGGGCGTTCCACCTGGGTTTGGATGCGAGTACAGTTACTATGTGGTGGATGACGATAGGAATGTTCTGAGGTGGGAGATTGGGAAGAAGAGGAAAGTAGTGCTTCCTGATGCGCTTCAGAATGGAGAGTTGGTGGAACTTCATGATCTTTGGCAGGTGCCGCTTTTACCTGTTTCCCTAGATCCTCCCCTCAAACTTACCTTTTATATTCCTTCTAGGTTTCTTTTTTCTTCCTTTCAAATTTTGTACGTAAAAAAGGGTGTCCCAATGCACGAGCGTCCTTGTTTTGTTAGGGTCGGGGAGGGTCGTATTTGTATGTGGCCTTCACCTTGGTTTTTTGCAAAGAGGCTGTTTCTGTTTGAGAGAGAAAAATGCAGGATTCCTTTCTGAGTGCTATCCAACTGCATGAGAAGATAAAATATTGGGCCAATGTGAGCAAATTTGTTCATGGACACAAGCTTTGTGCTGCCCCGGCTCCTTTTTGTCATGTACCACGAGATAGGGGAGGGGTGCCATTGTAATTATGCTATACTAGGGGTAGTAAGTAGCCTATTAGAAAGTATGCAGTGAGGAGTTGTAATTTGTTTGTTACTGCATTAGGCAGCTGGTACATTCCAGCAACGGTAATCTGTTACCGCACATGGGGATGGTTGGGGTCAGCTATATATATGAGCTGATTATTCCTCAATGATTATGAATGAATGTTCTCTGAAGTTTTCTCTCTCTTTCTTCCTCTCTCTCTCCCTTGCTCTTTCCTTCCTCCCTAAAATTCTTGGTTATCACTCTCGATCATCCCAGTGATCGAGTAAATCATCCCAGTGATCGAGTAAATCCAGTCAGACCCTCGGGAGCTGACACTTTTATGTCTGTATTGTGTGTGTGTGTGATATATTTGATTTTGAACAAGTTCTCCTCCAAAGTGTTGCCAACTAAAGTGATTGAAGAAACCAATAATACATCAAACGGTCTAACCTAGATCAAAATTTTTGTAGTAGCTATTGTAGTTTTCAACAACTTCAATATTATATTAATACTATACATTTTTTTACAATAAACAGAAACACATACTTTTAGGATATAAGTTGTAACTTGTAAGATGATGCCCATTTGATTGTTATTGCTGTTTCATCATTATGTTTTCTAGCTTTCTTTGTTATGTTACGAACTTTGCAGCAAAAAAGTTGGAGATAGAATGGTTTAGGTTAATATAATAAACCAGCAATCATTTATGAATGCAAATTATAATTATAATTCTTAGTTACCATGCAGCGTTCAAAAAGCTAAGCTAAGAGAAAATTCACATGGAATCTGTATATGTAAAAATATTGAAAAAGTTCCTTTGGGGACTAAGTTTGTGAGGTAATATTGATTTTAATACATTTATCATTGTCATACTCCTGATAATCATCAACCATCGTCTTCATCGTTTATAGGGTTCATTACACTAACACCTCCTTAAGTATTGCTAGGTATCACTTAATTCCCCTCATCTAAAAGGGTTGTATATTATGATAGTAGATTCTGAAAATTCAACTTGACAATTCAAATTTTGTGTAAACACTGGCTACAGAAAATACACAATTACAATCTCACCTCTTATATTTTCCTCTTCTTTATTTTTTCAGTATACTTCATCTCTATGTTTGAGGAAAAAGAAAAAGAGAATGAAAATCAGAATTCAAGTTTGCCTTCTCTTTCAATCTTACCTAAAAAAAATTGGTAGTTACAGTTAAATTTTTAATATTTTCAATTGTTAGAAAATTTATGGTTGCACAGAAGCTGCTGGGTCTATCACAATAGAAGACCACCCAACATACATGTGCATGTATCACAACCATAGGGTATAGTAATCTGGAAAAGTTTGTCTAGAGGTATGTAGTTCACGTGATTGACATTTTTTACTAGCTCCTGATAAAAGGGGCTAAGTAATACAGCATCAAATTTGAGGGGGTTGATATCTACATTTTTCCTTCTGGGGCTTAAGTCATATATTTGTAGGGATGGTCATGTAATTAAGACATTATTATTAATTCATTTTTGAATTACTAAGTTCCTTGTGCATGACAGAATGAGAATATAGAATATAATAGAATTATTTATGCTTTGTTTTGTATTTGTAAGTTATAACTAAATCCTAAGAATTGAGTAGAATGGTTGTATTTCTAGTCCATTTGTATCACATGATTTTGCATGTTGGGTGGTGTAAAGAGAGAGTTTCTTTTAGGATGAGAAACAAAGATTAAGAGTGTTATTGCTACTTAATTGGGAGATTTGATTTTTTAATCATTGCTTAGGCTGGTTTTCTTATGTGTTTCTAGCCAGAAGATATATATACTGCACTTTCTTTCCCTATGATGAGATTCCAACTTTTGGTTTGGAAGCCTGAACGGATATTGGGGTTCACTTGACTTGGCAAAATGCTAATCATTGAAAGACTAAGAATTACATTTAAAAGCAAAATATAAGCTACTAATACAAAGATGGAACTTGGAATTTAACCAAAAAAAGGTAGAATTTGGAAACGAGAAGATGCACTTGGGAATCATATAAAAAGTATGTTTATGAAGTCGTGGGACTAGTTCCCCTGCCCCCCAAATTGAAATATATGTGTAATGCAGATATTCTACATTTTTCAATTTCTGAGAGCAAAGTTTTGATTAACTTTCTCTAAGAGTATGTGTCTCTTTTACTATATCAGTCCTTCTGAATCGTATCCTAGATAGGCACCATGTATCCATTACTTGTAAGTGTTGATCTTTTGAAATTTCCACATTTAATTAAGATGAAGTTTACTTGTAATATTTGCAATTTCTTAGGTGGTGGCAATCCCTCCCCCCCAAACCCTAGCCTACGAGCCTATTTTGCAGAAGGGTATATGGTATTATTCAGAACGCCACTTTCTTACTTCTCAGCAATTTAATTCCCCCATGCATCAGTTGTTGCTAAAACAAACCTCCCATGACTGTTGCAAATTGGGGAGCCTCATGCATTAGGCACAACTTATATTGCATTCCTATGATTTCCTTTAGCCACAGTTCTTGATTTAGTAGCCTAATTTTCTGGATTTATTTTTATCTGTGCTTTATGCTGGCTTATTGTTGGGATGGATATGAAAATTTTGTCAAGTTGTTGGTTCAATGCCTGAATTTTAGGTAAAACTTTTGTCATTCTGTGGTTCAGACAGGTTCTGATGATCTCCCTTTTAGAAGTGCCTTTAAAAGTGTCATCTTTCACAAAACATGGACCTTAGATATTGAAAGACCCCTTGGGGTCTTTCAGAATAATTCTGGTGAGAAAGGTAATCTCAATTCAAAGTAACTGGATTTTTCCTTTTTGACATTTTTCTCTGTTTTGGAGTCATCATCTGCTCTGATGTGTGTCGTTTTGCATGTTAACATCATAAGCAGATTCAGTCATTGTTCATTTCAAAATTTGCTGCCCGAGTATAGAAGAAGGATCATCAGTAAGATCTCTATCCTGGATGAAATTACACAATTCTCCGCAAATAGTTCGATACTTGCAGATTTTCCATAAGATCTATCTTTAATACATGGAATTTTTTTTAAGATCTATTTTTAATACATGGAATTTATCAACTGTTGACTTCCTTAATTTCAGCACATATATGTGTACATTTTTTTCCCCTTTTTGATAAGTAAATCCATAATTTCTGCAGATTTATGTAATTGGAAGTTCTGTAAAATTGGGCCATTGGAAAGTTCAGGAGGCACTTAAACTTCATTTCGCTGGTGAATCAATTTGGCAAGCAGATTGTGTTATGCAAAAGGATGATTTTCCTATTAAATATCCTTTTGGCTGTCCTTATCTCACATAAGTTGTGACATATTAATTATTTTATTTTCTTTTATTTACTTCTCCCTTCCCCCCCCCTCCCCCCCCCCCCCCCCCCCAAAAAAAAAAAAAAAAAAAAAAAGACAACAGAGAGAAAAACTCTTTGATCGTTGTTTCTCCCTTAACAGCTAGTTCACATACAGGTACGGAAAATATAGCAAGGCAGGGAACTTTTCCTTAGAAATTGGTCAAAATCGAGACCTAATTGTTGACTTCTCAGCTAGCCAACCAAGTTGCATTCTGCTTTCAGATGGAATGATGCGGGTATGCTGCTAATCAGAAATCTGTTCTGAGTTGCCTTACCATCAAGTATAAAATGAAAGAGAATGGTCCCGTTCTGTTAATTTGTTTTTTTAGGAAATGCCTTGGCGAGGCACTGGTGTGTCAATCCCCATGTTCTCTGTTAGATCAGAAGCTGATCTAGGAGTTGGAGAGTTCCTTGACCTGAAGTTACTTGTAGACTGGGCTGTAGAATCCGGATTTCATTTAGTTCAGCTGTTACCTATCAATGACACATCCGTTCATGGGATGTGGTGGGACTCGTATCCATACAGGTAAAAAATCATACTTAATATCTCTGACAAGACTTCAGAAGTTGTTTGCTTTTAAAGTTTTTTCTTTTCCCCTCAGTAAGTGGACTTTCCCTTATGTAAACCTGTGAATGTACTGATATGTGATCTTTGTTTGTCTTACTCTTACTGATTATCCAACGTGACATCTTACAAAATATCGCAATTGTCTCAAAATTGTTTATAGGGCTGCAAACAAACAGACCTGAGGCATGTATCTGGTTGTTTTTGCTCACTAGGTTGCAAGAAGTGTGTACACTTGGCTCAGGCATGAGTCTTTCCAAAAATTTGCATTTTCTCTTAGCTTGGCTATCAGATTGCATGCCTACAAAACTTATATGCACTGTTAGATTTTATACACATCTTTCAGGAATTCCAAATCTTAGTCATTGATTTTCCATGCCCTAATTTTTTGTGGTTGAATAAATGAGGTTAGTGATTGATTTGTTTTTGTTAGTCAAATGTGGCACTGAAAAACAAATTGGATGTGCCATGCCACATCAAAACACATTTCATAAGTGCACTGGTGCAAACATATGATTACTTGATTGCATGTAACTTTATCTTTCATCACATTTTTATTATGGCAAAATAGCAAATGTAAAATTGGCCCTGCAGCTTGTTCAAGAACTTGGTGACCTAGCTTAGGCTTGCTAAGAAAATGATTTCAGAAATAGAGATTGATAAATAGCTTTATCTTGTTGTTCAGTGACTTTAATACACCTGAATAATCCTTTGTCGTCATTGTATGATTTGAAAATATTGTAATCTCTTATCCATCTTGTTTTTGGTCATGCAGCTCGCTTTCAGTATTTGCATTGCACCCGTTGTACCTGAGAGTACAGGCCCTTTCTAAGTCTATTCCAGAGGAGATCAAGGTGGTGAATGTAACCTTCCCGTTGTTTGTTTAAGCATGGATAACCTTACTGGAGAACTGTATATATCATGGCTTTTATTTGTTTCACATTTTTTAAGGGGTATTTTTTATTTTACCACCTTCCTCGACAATGGTATTTCAGTGTGCAGGAGACTTGAACCAGGTCCAAAAGACCTGTGGACTTGACCAAATATCTTTTAGTTTCATCTTCTGGAGAACCATGTATATTGACTGGTGCTAAGTAGATGATCTTCTGTCTTATTTTTTCTTTTTCTAATTTCTATGATGCCTGCTGCAGCAAGAAATTCAAAGGGCAAAAGAACAGCTGGATAGAAAGGTATTCCATGCAGCATGCTTGAATTGTATAACTGATATGGCATTATGATGGCTTATGATAAAGCCTGTGCTTGATGATTCTGTGATTGGCAAGCACTGGTAATTATCTAGAAAGAAATAACTGGTGGCCGTTGGGTACACCAACAAAATTGAAGTATTTGTTTGTCATCTGGGAATCCAGTACCATTCATCTCTGTTGTTTTTTAACAAAAAATACAGCTCCATGCATTTTTTCAGTTTAGGTTTTGTTATGTGCAGGATGTGGATTATGAGGCTACCATGGCCGCAAAGCTTTCAATTGCCAGAAGGGTTTTTGATCTTGAGAAGGATACGATACTAAACTCAAGTTCCTTCCAGAAATTTTTCTCTGAGAATGAGGTTACATTTACAGCATCCTCTTCTATTGTCGCTAAAGTATATTTCTTTTTGCCTATAAAACTGCTTCATTGGGTAGTTCACTTAAATGTTTGTGAGCATAATTTTTGTTGGACAGGATCAAGAAGATTTGAAATTCAAAAATAGGAGTGTGATAAGATAAGGATAAGTCATTATCCTTGTAGAGTAGTAGTTGTAAATTTATATTTAAAGTTTGTATTTTAAGTTTGGTTTGTTCCTAGTTTTTAGGAGATAAAGAATCCTAAATCTTCTCCTAAATTGTAGGAGATAAGATAAGGGACTCTTGTATGTATATATTCTTCCCTATTCTTTTAGAAATAATTAATCAAGCATTCCGTTTTGCTTGTTTCAAGGTGTTAGAGCTGAGGCTCGACAAACAGCATTAAGGCTTTGCTGTTCTTCTTCTCTTCTCAAAAATCATGGCCGATATTCATCAGAATCCTACCCTAACCGATGCCGCCGCTACAAGCTCCCCAAACCCTTTTCGTCCTTCTATTCCAGCCCCTTCTTCTCAGAATCTACAACTGCCTCAATCGATAACCATTCCATACAAATTACTCACCACAAGTTAAATGGTAGTAATTTTAGGGAATGGTTTCAATTTGTTTTATTGGTGATCAAAGGGAAAGGAAAATCCAGCTATCTCACGGGGGATATTCTTGCTCCTCCTACCGATTCTATTACCTATGGCACTTGTGAAGTAGAAAATTCAACCATAATGGCATGGTTGATCAACTCGATGGTGCCAAGACTAGGGAGGACTTACCTATTTCACAAAACCGCCAAAGAGATTTGAGATTCAGTCCAGGAGATGTATTTCGACCTGGAGAACTCCTCTCAGAGCTTTGAAAAAAGGTTAGCCATTAGGACAACAAGGCAAGGTAACATGAGTGTTACATATTACTTTAATATATTGGTTGAGTTATGGCATGAAATTGATTTATTTCATACCATAAATTGGGAGTGTACTGTTGACAGCAAGAGGTATTACAAGATGATTGCAAAAGATAGGATATTTGATTTTCTTCATGGACTTGATACTGATTTAGATGAAGTAACAGGCAGAATTTTAGGAACAAAAACCCTACCATCTCTCAGGGAGGTCTTTGTTGAGGTGAGAAGAAAAGAAAGTTGATGAAAGGTAATGCTTCATCAACTCAGTGATCTAAGTATAAACTAACAAAAGTCTGCTCTTGCAACTGTTAAACCAAGAGAAAATTTCTCAAAAGGAGAAGGAAGGGAAAAACAGTGGTGTGACCACTGTAAAAGGCTTTGTCATACCAGGATACATGTTGGAAGATCCATGGTAAACCTGCAAATTGGAAGTCTAAAACAAGAGAGACAATACTCGATCAGGCTATGTTGCCGAGGCATCTAGTGAGGACAGAAGTAGGACAAATTTAAATATGTCAGAAGAAGAACAAATTCAGGCCCTTTATCGATTGCTAAATCAAGGTACCAGCCCTACCAACCCCTCTACACATCAGTCTACTGCATCCATGGCTCTACAAGGTAATCCCCATCTCTCCTTGACAACACATAGACTGCCTAAGGATGCCTGGATAATTGACACAGGGGCATCTGACCTTATGTCTAGTTCTACAAAGCATATGACTGAATACACTCCTTGTAAAGATTCAATTGACATTTCAATGGTTGATGGTATTATATCTCCTGCAGTAGGTCATGGGATTGTTTGTCTTTCAAATCTAAAGCTAGAATCAGTTTTATATGTGCCTGGGTTGACCTATAATCTCTTATCAGTGAGTAGAATTACCAAAGATATGAATTGTAAAGTAATATTTCTTCCCTTATGTTGTGTGTTGATGATGATTGGCAGTGCTGAAGTAAAAGATGGACTCTATTGGTTGACGAAGAATACCGCAACCTCATCTCTTTTGAATAAAATAGTCCTAACTGTTACCTCCAATGCCAAAATCATGTTATGGCATAAACGGTTAGGACACCCTAGCTTTCCTTATCTCAGATTCTTGTATCCTCAGTTTTTTATCAATAAAGACCATATTCTTTCTTGTGAACAATGTACTCTTGCAAAACAATCGAGAGCCCATCACCCCATTCAATCTTATAAACCTTCTAAACCGTTTCATTTAGTCCATAGCGACATTTGGGGCCCCTCTAAGCATCCTAATCTTTCCGGTTCAAGATGGTTTATAACTTTTATTGATGACCAATCTAAGGCATGTTAGTTGTACCTTATGAAAGATAAATCAGAAGCAACTAGCATATTCAAGAGATTTCACAAGTTTGTTTTGAATATGTTTCAAACCTCTATTTGTATCTTTCGAATCGATAATGGTTGAGAATATTTTTCTCATGACTTGACCAACTACTTACTTGAGCATGGTATTTTGCATCAAAGTTCTTCTCTCTACACACCACAATAAAATGGTGTGGTTGAAAGAAAAAATGGACATCTCTTAGAAGTGGCAAGGGCTATGATGTTCACCACTCATGTGCCTCATTCATTTTGGGGGGAGGCTATTCTTACGGCTGGATATTTGATAAATTGTCTCCCTTCTAAAACACTCAAATTCAAAACCCCTCTTGAAACTCTTTGTGAATCTTATCCTAATACACTCTTCTTTCCTTCCATTGAGCCTAAAGTTTTTGGTTGTGTAGTGTATGTTCACAATCACAGTGTCTCGAACAAAGTTAGATCTAAAAGCCCTAAAAGGTGTTTTTATTGGCTATTCTTCTTCACAAAAGGGCTACAAGTGTTATTGTCCCATCAATCGGCGGTTTTATACCTCCATCGATGTTACTTTCTATGAGGATCTTGCCTATTATTCACACACCGATTCTCAAACCAACCCTACTGGTCCCCTTCTTGTTTCTTCATTTTTTCCTTCCCTACTGCCAGAATCTTCTCAAAGGGGAGACTTAATCCTTGATAGATGCTGACAGCAGCAGACCCTAAGCCAATTTCTCCAACTCCTGTTCAGTCACCCATGTCTAAACCTGTGCAACCTCTATCTTCTCAATCTCAAACTCAATAGCCTACTAGTCCTCCTCTATCTCCTCAACCTCAAACTCAACAGCCTACCAGTCCTCCTATATCTCCTCAGTCTTAAACTCAACAGCCTACCAGTCCTCCCTGGCTTGTGTATTCCTGAAGACCTAAAGGTCTATCTGAAGTCCAACAGGGTCAATCATCCTCCCTTGATGATGGTCTATCAGAAGACAGTAAAGCAGGTGCTGATTTAACAAGAAATGAGACTGAATTAATGTAACGACCCGCCATTTCCAACATGCCGTTATTCTCGGGATTTCAAAAGGCGCGTCACTATGCTGGGAATTTTCTTTTTCTTTCATCACAAATGATTGCCTCAATATAAAATCCCCATACATACATTCAACATTCCAAATGAAAGCTAAAGGAACGGTAAACCAAACACTTTGCGGAAGCTAGAATCGAAACCTCTGACGGAATCTTGTAATTTCAATGAAAGTAAATCCATACAAATTCGTTCAACAACCATAATATTACAATATCCGTCAACAAATAATATATAAAAACTACTTTAGACTTAGGAAACATCATGAATTGAAGCTAACTATGCTTCGACCATTCCTTTTCCCTTCTTACTGCTCGATTCACTTGGAACGTGAAATATTCTAGGAACAAAGTCCAAGTTAGAAGATGAATCTTCTAAGTGAGGGTTTAAAATAAATTTCATGAATGAATGATGCATGGACATGAATAAACAGACACTGTGATGTAGCTTTTACCTGCATTCTAGCCCCAGCACGAAACCCTAGGTAGTCACCTCGGCAACACCTATTGGGGAAATTGGAAATCCATCCTTGGCACGGGAGACTCCTGCAGTATCCGCGACAAAATTCGTTGGGGAAATGCGGCTACATTACCAGGGAACATCCCACCTCATCAGAAGTATCGATATGCCAACAATATTATACCAAATGAAATATCCCAATTATCGATGCAATATAACATGTATAGATATGACAAGATGTACATAAATTGCATATAATTTGGCAACTCTTTCGAAAATCATACTCAATATAGGCAAAACATACAGTGTTCTAGAAATCAGCCTAGGCGGCTGCCGTGAATTTAGCCTAGTCGGCCCCCTAGGTGTCGACCCAATTAATCGGTCGGCAGTAGCGCCTAGCCACCTGGGATACCTAATTTTTTACTTACCTCTCAACCGTCTCCCCTTCTCTAGCCCAAGGCCACCGCTGCTTGAACGTCACTGCCTCAACGCCGCCAGTACCTCATCGCTACCTCCAGCTCCATCGCGACCTCCTCACCACCTCTACGCCATCGCCACCGTCAAGCTCCATCCTCACCGGCGCGTCTTGCTAACTCAAGCTCCATCTCAGCTACTCTTTCTCTGCCCTAGCCATCCTCACTTGCTGGTAGCTCGTGAGCTCAAGCGGGAGGGCCAGCAGGTTGTGGTCTTCGAGCGCCACAACTGGATCGGCGGCATCTGGGTCTATGACCCCCGAGTCAAGTCCGATTTGCTCAGTTTGGACCCGAACCGAGAAGGCCATCCCAGTTTATATATTTATTTGTTTATATATATAAACATATATATATATATAAATATATATATAAATTTCTGATTTATATATATAAGTTTTATTTATCTTTTTAACTTTGATTTATCTAAAAATAACATAAAATTACATTAATTTTTTTTTTTAAAAAAGTAGTCCGCCTAGGCCTCGGTTTGGCACCTAGTGCGTTTTAGAACACTGAAAACATATCACGTATAAATTTCTGGGGAAAAACCACTCACCAAGTTCAAGTTTATTGGCTACTTCGGTATACGTGCCTTGCCTCGAAATGCGTGCCCGGGTATATTTCCTAGTAAAAAATTTTGGAATATCAATAAAACAACATTTCCTAATTTTCCAGAATTTTTCTAGAATTTTTCTTATTTTTCCTGTATTTTTTCCCTTTTCTTCCTTTCCTTCTTACCTTACTTGTGGCCCAGCATGTGTGCTGCAAGCGTCTTTTTCGGTAGTGCTCCTCGCCGCTGGCGACTGGTTCGCCTTGATTTCTTCTTGATTTCTCCTCTTATCTTGACGTATTCAACCTCCTGGACATGATGGGCACCCTTGTTTTGTGAAAAATCCGACCGAACCCCCTCGTTTTGGTCGATAACCCCTCTGCTCCGGCAAAGCTCATTTTTTCGACCACACCTCAAAACCCCCTAAAATCGACAGCAAAATGTCCCAAAATCTCCAGAAATGATTCTCACACCTTATAGAACCAAAACCCTCTAACAAAACCCTCAGATTTCTCCAAAATTTCACAGATTGAACGACTGAAACTTAATGAAAAACCCTTGTCTTCTTCCGGCTATTTATAGCCGTTTTCGGCCAGGTTGTCGCCCAATCACAACCTTACTTGCACCACAATGCCCTGGCCTAGGCCATGATGGCCCTAGGCAGCCTCGACTGGCCGTGATACGCCTTCCCCGACGGTGATTCTTTTGCGGCTAACGGCCATGGCAAGTTTGACACCTGCCTTTGTTGTTTGGTCCCTCAATTTTGCTTCCTTTGCACTTTGGCCCGGACTCCCCAAGCCCTCAAGTTTCCCAAGTTTTCACTTCAACCCCACAACCTTTGAGAAATTACACTTTAGCCCCAAAGTTTCGAAAAATTCCATTTACAGCCCAATAAACAATTATACTTAAGTTTATAAAAATTATACTTAAGTCCTCAAGGAAATTTTCGAGTATTACAATTAATAGAAGAAACTGAGGATCAACCCAGTGGTGCTATTCAAGATGATGGGCTAGACTAGGCAATACCTATAGCTCTCCGAAAAGGTGCAAGATCTTGTGTTAAGCATCCTAAATATCCTTTGTCTAATTATTTAACTTATGTAAAAATGTCTCCTCAACTTAGAGCATTTATTGCCAGGCTTGATAGTGCTGAAATTCCTAAAAATATTCAAGGAGTTATGAGAGATCCTAAGTGGAAAATAGTTGTGATGGAAGAAATGAAGGCCTTGGTTGGAAACCACACTTGGGATATAGTTGAATTACCCTTAGATAAGAGAATCGTGGGATGCAAATGGGTGTTTACCATCAAACACAATGCAGATGGTAGTATTGAAAGGTATAAGGTTAGTGGCACAAGGGTTCACTCAAACTTATGGGATAGACTATGAAGAAACCTTTGCCCCTGTAGTTAAACACAATTCTATTTGGGTAATACTCTGAATTATTGTAAATTTTGGATTGGCATTTGCTTCAGTTTTATATAAAAAAATGCATTTCTTAATGGGGACTTAGATGAGAAGATCTACATGAAAATTCCACCAGGCTTTGAAGATGAAATGGGCTGTGGAGGAAAGGTTTGTAAACTGAAGAAATCTTCTTGTTGTTTAGGACTGTTAAACAAAGCTAACTAAAGAGAATTCCCTCTCGAATTCTTAGAAACTCACAGACAATAGAAACCAAATTATCGAATGAAGCAAAACAAAAATGGAAATGAAAAATACAGAAAGGTAAATCAAACCACAAAAGCCGAGATTTATCCTAGTTCGAAATGCTTTTGGCAAACCTACATCTAGCAGTCAACACCCACACTGAGCAGTCTTTATTAGGATGAAAACCGATCAGTACAACAAGCTTCTAAACCCTCATTTATATCTCCGAGTACAAGCACACATTCTCCTAAGAATACACAAGACTCAAACCCGCCTTTCTCTTCTCAAGAATGGAAACTCAGCACTCGACCATAGACAATATCAGAAGCTCTCTCCTATTGATAATCGACTGCCTCCCTAGCCCTCTTATTTATAGAAAGGGCAAATATCCCAAGGTAACTAACTACTATGGGAATATTACATTTTGGCCCCCCAAATTACTAAGTAATTACACTTATAATTTTAAGCCCCAACTATTCTAGACTCCCAACCGAAATTCTTCAATACTTCACTAATCTTCTAGTGCACAAACTCTAGGCAAACTCAACAATTCTCCACCATTTGCCTTGAGTTCTTCACTCGATAGCCCCTGAACCTGCTCTTATCTGGGATGAACACAAAAAACACTGATCATATTAAACACAAAGAACATTAAGAAGGGATAAACAATGCTGTAATTTAGACTTAGGGACAGCTTTGGTAAACATGTCAGTTGCATTTTCTTCTCTTGCAACTTTTATTAGGCTTATCTCCTCTTTTTCAAGAATTTTCCTAATGAAATGATACCTAACATCTATGTGTTTGGTTCTTTCATGGTGTGAGGGATTCTTGGCCAAATGAATAGCACTTTGGCTATCACACATTAGTCTAACCTTAACATCTATTCCTAATAGTTCACTAATAATTCCTTTAAGCCAAAGACCTTCTTTTATTGCTTCTGTTACAGCAATATACTCTGCCTCGGTTGTGGATAGAGCCACAACCGATTGCAGATTTGTTTTCTAGTTAATGGAAGATCCCCATAGCTGAAATACATAACCTGTTGAAAATCTTCTTTTGTCAATATCTGCAGCAAAATCTGCATATGTGAACCCTAAGATGTAAGGTTTTTCTTCTAATTTACCTCCACCATAAACCAAAGCCATACCTAAAGTCCCTTTAACATACCTAAAGGTCCATTTTACAGCATCCCAATGAGCTTTACCTGCATTGGCCATAAACCTACTAGATACACTCATAGAATAGGCCAAATCTGGTCTTGTACAGACCATGCTGTACATTAAGCTCCCAACCGCATTAGAGTAAGGAATCTTACTCATTTCCTTAATGTCTTCTTCATCCTTAGGGGACTGCTCATGTGATAACTTAAAGTGTTGGGCAAAAGGTACTGCTACACCCTTTGCATCACTCATGTTGTATCTCTTAACCAACTTGCTAAGATAGGATTTTTGAGACAGAATTAGCTGTCTATGCTGCCTGATTCTTTTAATCTCTATGCCTAATATCTTCCTAGTTTCTCCTAATTCTTTCATTTCAAAAACTGATTTCAAACTCTGTTTGAGATTCATGATTTCCTTAGTTGATTGGCTTGCAATCAGCATATCATCTACATATAGGAGAAGATATATAGATGCATTATTTGGCATATGCTTAAAATATACACAACTATCATATGAGCTCCTCTTAAACCCTTGGGACAGCATAAATGAGTCAAACTTCTTATACCATTGCCTAGGGGACTGTTTTAAACCGTAAAGAGATTTCTTAAGAAGACACACTAGATCTTTCTTTCCTCTTACCTCAAATCCCTTTGGCTGTTCCATAAGAATATTTTCCTCTAAATCTCCATGTAGAAAAGCTATAGTGACATCCATTTGTTCTAAAATTAAGTCTTGATGAGCTGTGATTGCAAGTAAGATTCTTATTGAGGTGTGTCTCACTACCGGTGAGAATACCTCATTGAAATCTACACCGGCTACTTGAGTAAAGCCTTTAGCCACTAGCTTGGCTTATCTTCCTTTCCAGCTCCTTCCTTAATTTTATATATCCATTTACAGCTAACCATCCTCTTGCCTAAAGGTTTTTCTACAAGAACCCAAGTATTATTTCGTTTAAGAGAGTCCATCTCAGATTTCATGGCTTCTTGCCACTTTCTAAGAGTCTATGGACTTTATTGTCGCTTCATATGAAAGAGGTTCCTCCCCTATTTCTGTTACTGCACTTAACAAACTAAATCAGAATAGCCATATCTTACAGGAGGTCTGGAAACCCTCCTCTGCCTATCCCTAGCTACATTATATCTCTCAGGATCAGGAGAATTTTCTGAGCAGGGGGATTCTTCATAATCTTCTTGCTGTCCTGAAGCGGATATATTATAATCATCCTGCTGACTTGGAGAAAATTCTCCATACCCTTCATTTTCTTCTTGAAGATTTAAATCCTGATCTTGAGAATTATTTTGGCCTCTATCTATTGGTTCTTTAAACAGATCTACATCTATTGATTTTTCTTTCTCAGTATCCTTTGATTCTTCCTTTCCCTCAAAAGCCTTTTATGTTAGATTCCTCATTGAAGGTAACATCTCTAATTACAAAGGTCCTAGGCATGTCTGGATCTAAACTCCACAATTTGTAACCCTGAACTCCTTTCGGGTATCCTATAAACAAACACCTAATTGCTCTAGGGTCCAGTTTGCCTTGCTTGGGATGAGCATAAGCCATACACCCAAACACCCTAATATGATCTATATTAGGCTTGTGACCAATCCACATTTCATAGGTAGTTTTAAAACCTATGGCTGTGGATGGTGACCTATTTATAACATAGGCTGCCATAGGTAAGGCTTCTCCCCAAAAAGATTTGGGTAGCCTAGCATGAATAATCATACACCTAACTCTTTATAAGAGAGTCTTGTTTATTCTCTTGGCCAAACCGTTATGTTTGGGGTTTCCTGGAACTGAAAGATGTCTTAGGATACCATCTTGTTTACATAGGTGGGTAAATTCGTTGTTGCAAAATTCCAACCCATTATCAGTTCTAATGATTTTAATTTTGCTTCCTTTTTGATTTTCTATCATGGTTTTCCAAGTTTTAAAGGTTTCAAAAGTTTTATCCTTTGATTTTAAAACATAAACCCAAACCATTCTAGAATAATCATCAATTATGGAAAGGAAACACCTAGCTCCACCATGAGATAAGGTTTGGGAAGGGCCCCACAAATCAGAATGAATATATTCTAGAGGGGCCTTAGTGGAGTGAATAGCCTTTTTAGGAAATTTAACTTTTACAGATTTTCCAAATATGCATGTTTCACATTTGTCTATAGCTGTAACCTTTTCAGTACTTAAAATCCCTTGCTTAGCCAATTTTTTAAGTCCTTGCTCACTAATGTGAGCCATCCTATAGGGCCACAGTCTAGACTGCTCATAGGATTTTCCCTTGCCTAATGCTGCCTCTCCACATACTGTGGATGCTTCCAGCATTACGCCATTTTTAAGGATAGCCTTCATGCATATGAGGGATCCCTTTACTACCTTAAGGACTCCACCAACTCCTTTATTGGAGTATCCGTTCTTGTCTAATTCTCCAAGGGATATCAGATTTCTTTTCAAATCTGGTACATATCTTACAGCATCCAATTTCCTAATTATTCCATCATGCGTTTTTATTTTAACATCCCCAATCCCTTTGATTTTACATTCCTGGTTATTACCTAAAAGAACTTTACCCCCATCTATGTCCCTAAAACTTAGGAACCAATCCCTATGGGGAGTCATATGGAAGGAACAACCAGAATCTAATACCCAAAGCCTGTTTATCCTCGGTATTTGACACAATTAGTGCATCAGCACTATCATAATTAAATTCATAGATTGAGGATGATATCTCAGCATTCCCTTTATTCTGAAATTTCCTTTTTTTCTTAGGGCAATTCCTCTTAATATGACATTCTTCGTGACATAAGAAACACCTTATTGTTTTCTTACCCTTTTTAGACTTTGATCTAGATCTTCCCTTAGTCTTGATCCTTCTTTTCTGTCCTTGACCTAGCTGTAAGAGCATCTCCTATAGAATTCTTGACTTCTAATTTTTGTTGAAGTTCTTTGGAGTTTAAGGCTCCAATAACATCATCTAGAGACAAATTTTCTCTACCATGTTTTAATATATCAACCAAAGTCTCATAAGATCTTGGTAAAGAGTGCAATAAGACGAGCCTTATCCTCATCATCATATTTTATATCAATGTTTTCAATATCTAAACATAGCTTTGTAAAGTCATCTATATGTTCTTGTAGCTTCTGCCCTTCTCCCATTCTAAATGAAAAAAATTTGGTTTTTAAGAACAACCGGGTGGAAAGAGATTTGGTCAAATATAGGGTCTCTAACCTATTCCATAGAGATAGAGCGGTGGTCATCTTAGAAACCTCACACAAGACCTTATCACCAAGACTAAGAATCAAAGTATTATAAGCTTTTTCATCTACTTCTTCCCTCTGTTTTCTATATTCTTGTATCTATTCAGGAATACTAGATTCGGGTAATTTTTTCTCTTCTTCTAATGCCCCTTTCAGTCCTAGATTTCCTAGAAGCGCCTTCATCTTAATTCTCCAAAGGCCAAAATCATTTTGGCCAGTGAATTTTTCTATATCATATCTTGTTGCAGCCATAATTAGAACTAAAGTCTAACAGAAACAACAAGAATATATCAAGAAAGATATCAAGAAGACCTGATACCAGATTGTTGTTGTTTAGGACTATTAAACGGAGCTAACCAAAGAGAATTCCCTCTCGAATTCTTAGAAACTCACAGACAACAGAAACCAAATTAACGAATCAAGCAAAACAGAATATGGAAATGAAAAATACAGAAAGATAAACCAAACCACAAGAGCCAAGATTTATCCTGGTTCGGAATGCCTTTGGCAAACCTACATCCAGCAGTCAACACTCACACCGAGCAGTCTTTATTAGGATGAAAACCGATCAGTACAACAAGCTTCTAAACCCTCATTTATATCTCCGAGTACAAGCACACATTCTCCCAAGAATCCACAAGACTCAAACCCGCATTTCTCTTCTCAAGAACGGAAACTCAGCACTCGACCATAGACAATATCAGAAGCTCTCTCCTATTGATAATGACTGCCTCCCCAGCCCTCTTATTTATAGAAAGGGCAAATATCCCAAGGTAACAACTACTATGGGAATATTACAGTTTGGCCCCCCAAATTACTAAGTAATTACACTTATAATTTTAAGCCCTAACTGTTCTAGACTTCCAGCGATATTCTTCAATACTTTA
Source organism: Diospyros lotus (assembly GCF_014633365.1). Classification (NCBI taxonomy): domain Eukaryota; kingdom Viridiplantae; phylum Streptophyta; class Magnoliopsida; order Ericales; family Ebenaceae; genus Diospyros; species Diospyros lotus. The sequence continues at coordinate 34,157,010 of NC_068350.1, forward strand.
CTGATCTTCTACCGCACAAACTCTAGGCAAACTCAACAAATCTCTATATGGTTTGAAGTAGTCACCTCAAGCTTGGTTTAAAAAATTTAGCCTAACCTTAATCCGGCTTGGGTATAAGTAAGGACATGCTGACCATACTTTGTTTATCAAAACCACAGAAATTGGAAGAAAGTCTATACTAATTGTCTATGTTGATGATATCATTGTAACAGGTGATGATGAGCAAAGTATCAAAATACTGAAAGAGCAACTAAGAGCCGAGTTTAAGGTGAAAGACCTAGGACTCATGAGGTACTTCCTAGGAATGGAGGTGGCTTGAAGCAAGGAAGACTTATTTATCTCTCAAAGAAAGTACACTGTGGATTTACTCAAGGACACATGTATGTTGACATGCAAACCAACAAGTAACCCATTAGACAAAGATTGGAAATTTGAAGAGAAGGATGATGATATACCAGTTGAAAAAGAGAGATATCAAAGACTAGTGGGCAGGTTGATCTATTTGTCTCTTTCCAGGCCTGACATGACCTACGCGGTAGGCAAGATCAGTCAATACATGCATGCTCCTATAAAGAAGCACATGAATGCTGTGTTTCATGTGCTTAGATACCTAAAAGGGACACCTGGGAAAGGGTTGATGCTTAAAAAGACCAAGGAAACGAGGAATTGAAAGGTTTGTTGATGCAGATTGGGTAGACTCTATAGAGGACAACAAGTCAACAACTGGTTATTACCTACAAGGGTATACAATGATAGTAAGTCTGCTATTAATATTGTGAGAAATATTATCCAACATGATCGTATGAAGCATGTAAGGATTGACAGGAATTTTATAAAGCGTGAAATTGATGAAGGTGGAATAATTCTATCCTATGTTCCAACCACGGATCAAATTGCAGATGTGTTCACCAAAGCTATGATGAAATCAATCTCTAATAGTCAAGTTAGGAATGACTTGCATCTATTCCTAAGGTTGAGGGGGAGTGTTAGACGAGATCAAGAAGATTTGAAATTCAAAAATAGGAGAGAGATAAGATAAGGATAAGTCATTATCCTTGTAGAGTAGTAGTAGTAAATTTATATTTAAAGTTTGTATTTTAGGTTTGGTTTGTTCCTAGTTTTTAGGAGATAAAGAATCCTAAATCTTCTCCTAAATTATAGGAGAGGAGATAAGGGACTCTTGTGTATATATTCTTCCCTATTCTTTTAGAATTAATTAATCAAGCATTCTGTTTTGCTTGTTTCAATTTTAAATCTCAATGCAATCTTTGACTCTTCTTATTTATCTGTCTCTATCTCTGATTCTTCTCCTTGTCTTCTTGGGGCACTGGACAGGATTGGCTGAAGCCTTATGCAGCATTTTGTTTTCTCCGGGATTTTTTTGAAACGTCAGATCACAGCCAATGGGGTCGATTTTCTTCTTTTTCAAGAGAGAAGGTGGTCGTACTTTAGATCTTCCTTCAGTGATTTTGATAGTAGACTGTTATTGTTGTTATTCGTTTTGGTAAAAAAAAAGATGTTCTTATGAAATGGTTTGTTAAATAAGGTCAATGTATTTTTACAAGTAGACTAATCTAGGAGATTAGACTCCTCACTTTTAAATTATAATCCATGACATTTCCCCCCCTCTTTATTCAGCTTGAGAAGCTTGTGTCAAAGGACAGCATCCACTATGAAATAATTTGCTTCCATTATTATATCCAATTCCAGTTGCATTTACAAGTAAGTCCATCAGTCTTAACTTGTCCGTATTTATGTATTATGCATGTCCCAAGTTGGCAATAATCCTGTTCTTTTTCTTTTATTGTTTAAATGACAGTTGGCAGAAGCTGCTGAATATGCAAGAAGGAAAGGAGTGGTGCTGAAAGGAGATCTCCCTATTGGCGTTGACAGAAATAGTGTGGATACGTGGGTCTACCCAAATCTGTTCCGGATGAACACATCTACTGGGGCACCTCCGGATTATTTTGATAAAAATGGGCAAAACTGGGGATTCCCGACTTATAATTGGGAGGAGATGTCAAAAGACAATTATGCTTGGTGGCGTGCCCGCTTAACACAGGTTTTTTTCTTAGTATTAAAGTTCCTTTCTCCATTGGCTTCTTCGTTATATGATATTATTTACTTGAATAGTATATTCTTCAATTAAATTTCTTATTCTTGGTGTTTTATACAGATGGCAAAGTATTTCACTGCTTATAGGATTGATCACATACTGGGATTCTTTAGGATCTGGGAGCTTCCAGAACATGCAATGACGGGTCTTGTTGGGAAGTTTCGACCCTCTATTCCTTTATCTCAGGTTCTTAGCTCCACCAGAATCCTTCGACTTCCTTCTGTGTGTGTGTGTCCTTTCTCTGTATTTTTTTCTTTACGCTTCTGCAACGCATTTATGTCAATTCATCTGTGAGCACACAATGTTCTCACTGTAGGAAGAGCTTGAAAGAGAGGGACTATGGGACTTTGATCGCCTGAGCCGTCCATATATTCGGCAGGAATTTTTACAGGTTACTTAAATTTCTTCTTGGAGGCCCACTATGTTTTGATTATGATCTTGTTCATGCGCGGTTAAATATTAGTTGTATCTCATAACTTTCCTTTCCTCTTGAGTTTCAGGATAAATTTGGTGCTTCTTGGACATTTATAGCTTCTAACTTCCTGAATGAATATCAGAACCAGCAGTTTGAGGTGATAGCCACAATATGTTTAAAACTCTTGTTCCTATGTTCCTCCTGCTCTGTTGTATAGACTCGTGATTTTCTGTTCATGTTGGTTTTATTGGATACTTTTAAGTGCCCCATGGTATCAGTTGATATTTCTTTACTGAAGTATACGATGGCACTCCATTTATAATTTTTAATAGCTATACTGCTGATTTCATATTTCATTATCTAAAGATGCATATGGGAGCTTCTTAAGTTTCCATCAAGTGAAAGGACTGTGTGTCTTTTTGGTTAGAAATATTGCTTCAGCTTTTCACCTGATATTTTCTCAAATGCTCAAGGTAGTTGAAGGACTTGCTAGAATAGCTGCAATATCTGCTTAATCGGGGACTAATCAGTCTCAGGTCCCAGAAGTGCATGATACATACATACTATCAAACCACAATACTGCAGAGAAATTCTGTGCGGCACTCTAGATAGGAGGTGAAGGCATGGAAATGTGTCTATAACTTACCCGCCAGGACCCACCCCCACCCTAAAGCAGCTAAGTTTGGAAACAACATTATTCTTGTTTTCCCCAAGTAGACATCCGGGATCTTGAACATCAGATTATCCTAGAAGAATCCTAGTTCTAGTTCAATTGATTAAGCCAGCCCTTTGGCGGCCAAACTGATGTATTAGGGGTGACCTTATATGTTTGATAAAAATATCTACGTCATATAATCTGCCATAAAATGGGCACTGTGAGGCTCTATCAACTTTGTATGTGGACTGGTATATGTATAAACATGTATATGAAGGTTAAGTCAATTTTTAGCCCC